>NW_004955503.1:3731557-3745674 GCF_000276665.1 Chinchilla lanigera
ACTTTGGTCTCTTTCATCCCTGTGAGTTGCCACCTGGAGTGTCCTCTGCAACCCTGCCACACCCTGGACTGTGGAAGGCATATTTTAAAAGAAAAAATGAAAAAAAGAAAAACACAAAAATGAAAAAAAGAGGGTGAGAAAAAACACAAGGAAATACAGCTCAAGCTTTGAGTGCTAATGAATTGTTCAAGGCCGGTTTTTCTTTCTTATCAAGTGTAGAGTTTGGAGAAAAGATAGGAAAAAAAAGTTAGGAACTTTTTTATGCCTTGTGAAAACTTCATGTTATTGTAATTAAGATGCATGGATGCTTCATGGAAGCAATTTTTTAATCTCACTTCAGACTAAAGGTAAACTCTACGCTCGGTGAGCTTTGTCACTTGCTTTTACCTAATTTTTAAAGAGATTACTTTTGGATCCAATTTTAGCTGGTATTACCTCATCTGACAGTGGAACTCACCAAAGTAACTATTATGCTAATGCCAATACAAAACTTCTATTATTTTAACCAAAAAATATTCTCATTATTTGGAAACATTCCTAGCTTGAAGGATCAAATTATCATTTTTCACAACTATATTTGTTCTTGGCACTGTTGACAGCACCAGTCTATGTTGTTGACTGAATTTTCATCGTGCATCACATAATTATTAATTATTCTATTTACATTCTCTGTTTTGGGTCTACCTTCTCCTCAGAGTCAATATGAGTCAGGTGATAAAATGCAGAAAAGTTTTAGGTTAGTTTCCAGAATAAGTATACTTATTAATAGTCAGAATAGAATTGACAATATGAGATCATGTTTGCTTCAGGAGAAATAATTTTGAAAGTAGCAACTGGTATATTATGTGTTAGTATGTAATTGTTTATGTATATAGGTATATACTAATAGGCCTATAATTTCTCGAAGGAATTAGTTTCAAAAGATGAGTGGTAATATATATAAGCCATCCTTCAATTGTCTACATATGGATTACTAAGCATATAGACTAAAAAATATAGCATACTTATGAAAAGCCTGAAAATTATTGTTACTTAAAATAGCTACAGATAAGGATCTACTGTTCAAAACAGGAAAATGACTGTTAAAGCCTCAGCAGGTGCTATATTCTGCATTTGTCTAACTCCCCCAAATTCATGGAACACTGAAATCACAACACACAATATGGTTGTTATGGTTTGTGTCTAGATGTCCCCCCAAAACCTCATGCAGCCGTGGGGGCAGGTTTCTAGAGTTTGTGATTGATACATGGTCTAATGCTAGGATTACGGGTGTGAGTGCTACACAAGCTCTAGGATGAGTACCTTCCCTAGAGTATAAGGGACAGAAAAATGCTTGCTCTTGTCTCTCTTGCTTGCTGCTTATGCTGTTTTCTACTGCCAAGAACTGATTATGAACGGAAAACTCCACAAACTGTGAGGTAAATAAACCTTTGCCCTTTTAACTTTGGATACTGGGTATTTTGTCTTAGCAACAAAAAAGTACCCAAGACAATGGTGAAATGAATTTGAGGGACCTCTGAGAAGTGAATGCCTCATGAAGGTAGAATCTTCATGATTGGCATTACTGTCCTTATAAAAAGCATGTTAAAGAGCTGTGCAGCTGCTTTCACCATAAAAGGACACTGGTAGAAGCAGTTATAATGTAGCAGAGAATGCCCTTCCCCAGCCAGTATACTTCAGTTTGTTAGTTGCCCAGGTAATAGTTCTTGTTCCGGTTCTAGTTGCTCCTGTAGTTTAGAAGAAGCTGGTCATTGTGATGCATAACTGGTCACTATGATGCACATCATGTAAGCCAATCCCCACTGACAAGCCATTCTGCCTCTGTACTTTCCGTTCGCTTACCCATACAAGCCCTAGACCACCAAAGATCAGGGCTTGATATTCTGTGAATGGTCTACGATCAGTGCCAGTTTACATAAAATAAATCTGCCTCCAAATCCTGGGTGTCAGTTTGGTATTTCTGCTCATGCCTTGATCTTGGACTTCTGAGGTTTCAGGACTGTGGAAAATATATTTCTTTTGTTTTAAGCTATCTATTTTATAGCATATTGTTGCAGAAACCCATATGGTCTGAGGCAGCAGGAATGGTTGGAGATTCAAAGACGGTGTTTCAAATGACTTTAAATGAAAAGACTATGTAAAATGTCTGGCAGGATTGTGGGAAAACAAACAAAATGGTGATATTCTTCTGACCAGTAACAGCAAGGAGCTTCTTCATCCCTTGGACTGACTAGATAAGCGAAGGGAAATATCATCACGTCCTGGAGAGATTATATCTAGTGTAAGAGAAGGCCACCTATTGGGAGCACTGCTCTTTAGAAGAATGCTGCAACTAATTTAGTAAACGCTCTGGGCAGTATTCACTAGAATATTGTAAAATTCCCTGATTCCTTTCACCTCGTACCCTCTAATTTCATGTTGGTGCTTCCTATTGGCCAAAAACCAACCCAAATCTAGAAGGCAATGAGGACTATTGTTCTACAAATAAATCCAGCTTGTTGTCTTACACAAGACAGAAAGAGTAGAGAGAGGACTAGGCAAAGAAAACTGGAATTATTCGCTACATGAAACATTAGCTACTATTTCATATGTGTACTGAAATGTAAGACATCCTTTCATCTTTATTCATTCAATCTATGTTTATTTAACATTACATATGTAAAAGCCAGTGTTCTGTTTTAATTTTAACTTTACAGCAGTCACCAAAATAGACAATTTCTGACCTTATGAAAAAATTAGATAATATAAAACAAATAGTTATTCTAAATAATGTGGCTAAGAAAAGCCTGTTTGAGGAAGTGATCACTTCAGTGATGAAAAATGTTAATTATGCTTATAACAAAAGAGACTCCTCTACAAGGGGAACTGTGACTTTAAGGCTCACAAGGCAGGAATAAGTTTTCCATATGAGAAGAAGAAAAAGATAAAACTTAGTATCAGATGAATCTGGAGAATAAAAGAGAAAACCAAAGTGAGGTATGTTTTCATTTAATATTGCCATATATCTAGCCCACTTTAAACTTGAATATCAAGGCATAATGCAACAGCTTTTTATTACATAGGAATTTTTGGTCAGAAATTTAGGCAGGTGTTCACTCAGTGATTTTTCTGATTTATGTGGCATCTGCAGAAAACAATTGACTTGTTCATTGGGTCACTAAGTGTGGGTGGATTGTTTCACAAGTCTTTTCTGATACCTAGTACATAGGTGATTCTCCGTATGTCCTCTCTTTATTTCCGTGACAATATCAGGTTTCCTCAGAACTTGGTGGTATCAGGGTAGTAATATTTAGCACATGGATAATGTCTCCCTCAAGGAAAGGAGCAGAAAGTGCTGGACAGCTTATGGTCTGAGCTTGAAAGTCCCATAATGTTACTTCTACTGCATCTTCTCAGTCAAAGCAATCCAGAGGTATAACCTGCTTTTTTCAACTTTATTTTTTATTAGTACATATTGGTCATACATACTGAACACAGTCATCATCTGAAATTTGTATCAGTACATAATGTATCTGAATTCTTTTATCCCCATTCCTCTCCCCACCCTTGAACACCTCCTCTCCTCCTCATTTACAGAAGCTTTGTTTTCATTTTTTTCCTGTTCCTTTGCTATCCTTTCCCCTCTCCCTACCCTCGCTCCTTTTCCCATTTGAACATTTTCTTCCTATTTCCCAATATCTCTCATCCATTTTGGGATTTAAAGTGAAATGAATCAGATGCCTATGCTTAAATATCATAGTGTTTCTTTTGTGTGAGAAACTAGAAGTATAAATAAGGATCAACTCAATTTTAAGCAAAAGGAAAATAGTCTCTAGATCTTGATTGATGGTTACAGATCTTCAGAGACCAGCTACCATAAAGCCTTTTACACACAGTGTTTGGATCATAACCTAAGTATGGTAGGAAGCCCCTGAAAGTTTTAATCAAGGGAGCAATGTGATTTCATTTAAGCTTTAAAAAATACTGTGGATGTTGTCGATAATGAACTTTATCATTGCAGGAGGGCAATTTGAAAGACCAGTTAGGAGGCTACTGTTGCAGATAAATACAAAAATGATGATAGCTTGTACCAAATAGATGGCTTCAGATATAGTGAAATATAGGCATATTTAGAATTTACATAAGAGGTGTAGCTGAGAAGACACGGTAGATTGAAGGTGTAGAGTGAGTAGCGAAGGATCAAGGAAGGTTCTGAGGACTGTGAATTTTTCATCTGAAAATTACAAGTTCATGGTGTCATATGGAGAAATAAGAATATTTGAGGGAGAAAAAAGGTTAGGAAATAGAATAAATTCAAAGTATTCTTTTACCGAGTATAAAATTGAGTAGTAGACATATTGAGTTAATTAGCACATTTCTCATTCTCATTACCAAATCTCAAGTAAGAATAATGTAAATATTATCAATAACTTACACTTAACTTTTTTATATACCAAGTACTTTTATCTAAGTTGAATATACATTAAAAGTTTTAAAAATTCCACCAACTTCACAAGAAAGATACTGTGCTCTTATTGTCATTCCTATTTTATAGATGGAAAATCTCAGGTCCACAGAGGTTATTTTACTTGCCCAAGATCAGGTAATTATTGGTAAGGGGGGCCAGGATTTGAACTTAAATAGTTTGGATATGAAGTCCATTGTGGGAACTACTGCACTATATTATACTTTTAAAAAATATATGACACTGAAGTGTTTCACACAAAGGCAAGCTAAAAGGTAGGCATGGGAAATCCTCATGTGCAAGACAAAATGAAACAACAACAACAACAACAACAACAACAAAGAAAGATCTCAAGTCAGGTGGATGAAGACTTATAGCTCACTTTTTTTTTTACTGTGCATTTGGGGTCTCAGAGTTGATTGGGTGTCAAATATTACAGGCTTTTACAGGACAGCCTTATAAATATTTTACTGATATTATTTCCTAAAAAAAAATTTAGGCTTCTGGTCAACTCATTTTGCTATATTCACTCATAGAAAAAGATCTTGATTTACACTGATGTTTAAAAGCAGTTATTTACTTAGATAATTTAAATGCCATCTAAATTTAAATATTTTGGATCCCAATCCACACAGTCAATAAAGTTAAAGAGGAAATCTATAGAATCTATAGGAAATCACAATATATGGGTGAACATATATGAAAGTCATATATCTAATAAAAGAATTTTATACAGAATATACAAAGAATGCTCCTAATTTAATAATGAACACACAAATCAGCTAATTTATAATTGAAAAGGTATACAATTATACCAGCATACTGTCTTGGTTACTGTAGCTGTGTATACAGTTTTGAGATTGAGAAGTTTACATCTTTTGTATTTATTTTTTGGGTTTGTTTTTAGTCAGATTTGTTGGTTATTTTGCATCCTTTACACTTTGATATGAATTTCAGGATATACATCGCTTTTGCAAAAATGTCAGGTAGAATTTTAATACAAGTTTGTATTAAATCTGCAGATAAATTTGAAGATGAATGATGTCTAAAGAATATTACATGTTGTAATTCATAAACTCATTTATTTAGATCTTTTAAAATTTAACTCAAAAAAATATTTTGCAAGTGCCAGTTGTCAGAATACTAGTAATATAATTCTCATCATAAATTTATTCTTAAATGTTTTATTCTTTTTAATGTTGTTATAAATGAATTGTATAGGAATGTAATTAATGTTTGCATACGTAGCTTGCGTTCTGCAATCTTGCTGATGTCACCATTAAGTCTAATTTGGGAGAGGGTGAGATATCTTAGGTTTTCTAAATTCAAGATCATGTCATCTGCAAGGACAGTATTACCTATTCCCTTATAATATGAATTTATTTTATTGCATAATTATCCTATCTAAAACCTCTGTTACAATATTGAATAGAAGTAATAAGAACAGATATCCTTACCTCTTTCCACATCTGATGGGGAAAGTGTTCACCTTGTCACCTTTAAATAAGATACTAGCTGTGGGTGTTTTCTGAGGTTTTTTTAAATTGAGAAAAATTCTTTTTATTTGTGCTTTTCTGAGTGTTAGGGTCATCAGGACAAAGCACTGGATTTTGTGAGTTGATATTTCCAAATTCTTTGAAATAGTCATGTACATTTCCCTTGTGTATTGATATGCTACAATACATGAATTGATTTCAAAATATTAAATCTATCTTGCATTTCTGGAATAAACAAGTTGGTCAAGCTCCATAAACATATTTATATGTTGCTGGATTTGGTTTTCTAGTACTTTCTTTGATATGTTAAATTTTATTTTTAAAAAGTACTACCTGTATCTTTTTTTTGGTAAGTGATACCTAAGTATAGGTTTGGTATTAATGTAACATTATCGTCTTTTTTCTTTTTTGTACCAGGAATCTAACTCAGGACCTCGTGCTTGCCAGGCATGCGCTCATGCCACTGAGCTATATCCCCAGCCCAAGGTAATACTTTTATCATAAAATGGATTGGGAAGAGTTCTCTCTACTTCTACTTTTAAAAACTGTGAATCATTTGTGTTCATTCTTCTTTAGAAACTTGGTACTTTTCTTTATGGGTTTTAAAATTATTACTTAAATATTAATTATAAATTCAATGTAGTTCAAGTCAAATTTTCTATTTATTCTTGACTCAATCTTGTTGGTTTGTATATTTTAGGAATGTTTTCATGTAATCTAGGTTACCCAAATATTTTTGGTATACAGTTGTTCATCGTTTCAATAATTCCCTTTACCTTTTCAAAACCTCCAAATTTGATATTTATATAAATGTTTAAGTCATACGTCACTGATGTTTTACATCCTGGGCTTGAGCTTCACCCAACTCTTCTCTTTCTAAACATGAAGACAGACTTAGTGTGCATGTGTGCTGCATGGACAACTAGCAAACAGTGAAAACATAAGTTTTTTGCTCATCTAATGTGGACATTTGAAACTCATATGATGCATCATTGTTACATCTCCATCTTCTTTAACCTGATTGTTCAACTATTGTCAAAAGTTGATCAATTTGGCTCCTTGAGCCCAAGTATCATATTAGCATTATATGCAGCACATTGGTATTCTCAGCAGGAAATATATTAACATTTCTAGTCTTATTATTATTTTTTTTTTATACAGGGTCTCACTGTGCAGCTCAGGCTGGCCTTGAGCTCTCTGCAGAGCCCAGGCTGGCCTCCAACTCATAACAATCCTTCTGCGTCAGCCTCCAGAGTATTAGAATTACAGGCACATACAAACACGCCTGGCTATTTCTAGTCTTTTTGAGATGACGTTCTTCAATTTTCATGTATCACATTTGTTTATAATTCTTTCATCTAATCTTATTATATGAACACATTGTGCAGTGAAAGAGTTGGAATTCTCATCAATTTATGATGCTCACATTTGCCCAAAGAGAATTTGAAATCTAATTATTGAGAAAATAATATATATAAATGGATGTAACCTTGCTTTACTTCTCTACTTATTCATATTTATTAACATTTATGAAAACAGTTATAAATTCATAATGCAACACTCTATACCACTGATAGCAAATATTTTAAAGAACTCAATAATAAATAGCCACTACAACATACATGCCATAGCTTTGCCACCACTGGGCTATAAAGTCATACAATGGCACTTCAGTGACAGATCATATGTATAATAGTATCACTATAAGGTCATACTGGAGCTGAATAATTCCTATCATCTAGTTGTATAATAGACATCATAGCATTATATTGCAATACATGATGCATATATTTGTCATAAATCTGGTGTAAATTTATTGATCTACTGTGATGCCAGTTATATAAAAATATAGAATTATATATAATATATAATATTTGATAATAATTTTTGGCTTATGTATTTACTGTATTCTACTTTTTATCATTACTTTACAGTGTATTTGTCCTTATAAAACATTGCTATACAACCTTATGCCATGTTATCCCAACAACAGTCTCATATAGCTTGCAATTTACTGGTCCCTTGACTGTATCAAGAGGCCACATTAAGTGATTGACTGTTCCATCTAGATTGGTGAGCATATGCTGCACGATGTTCACACAATGAAAAAATCACCTAACCTTGCATTTTTTAGAATGCATCCCCATCATTAAGCAAGCTTAATTCTATATGTATTTTTGTGTCCCTGTGTATATAGTATGTTTGTGAATTTCAGATTTAATGATTATGAGAGGTATTACATATGACCTACTTATTATTTTTTCTCTTGTCTATTATACATTCATTTATTATCCTTTATGTAAAAATGTAAAACTTCTTCTAGGTGGTCCAAAATTATTAATTACTGGCTCTCATGTGTTTGTATGAAAAAGAATCATATGGGAAATCTATACAAAATATAGGTTCTAACCTTAATTCCCAGAAAGTCTTATACAGGAGGTCTAGCATAGACCCAGAGCCTACTTTTTTTCACAAGAACTCTAGGTTGTTCTCACTTTGACAGGGGATATGGTAACCAACTGTCTTATTAATATAAAGGTAAATCTGTCAATGAAGACGCATGTCTTTTTTCTTTTTGTGGATGCTTTTGAATATGGTTTCCGTTACTTAAAATGCAACTTGTCTGCTTAGTTATTTCAAAACAAAATTTTAAATATATATATTACTTAAGTAATATATGAAAGCAGAGATGGAGAATTTGAGTCTCTATTCAATTTATAGACAAATAATGTATAATGGTTTTGGTTAAGTAGAACCCTTATAATAAAATGATTATAGCACTGACTTTTATTGAAAAGATAAAACCATTTTCAATTCAGTGACAAAATTTGTGCCTTTCAATTTAATCTTTAAGGTATCACTCACTCACGTCTGTATAGGAATCTGGTTTGCCTATTATATTCAACACCAGAACTCAGCATGACCTTTCATTTTATCATCAGTGTGTAAATATTATCCGTTCCACAGGTAATTCCCAGAACTTCTTGAAACTGTACCCATGTCAATGAGCTGTGCTGTTGATGGGATGATTTGATTAAAATTAAATGATTAAGTCTTTTACTCTGTTTACTAAGTAAGCAGTAGAGTTTAAATTGATTTAAAATACATTTGAAATGAGATACTTTTCCTTTGACTATTTGTACAGGTAGAATTGTTAAGCCGAAGTGTGAGAAGGGTTTGTCACAGAAATGACAGTTTTAGAAATTTACTTGAAAGCAATAATCAGAGATATGTAGAGAAGTGTTCACAATAATGTTCCTGTCAGCTTAAAAATAAAAAAAAAAAAAGCCTGAAGTAAAAGACCCAATCACAAATAGGCCACAGAAACTTCTTTTAAATGCAAAGGGCCAACAAAAATATGAAAAAGTGTTCAACATCTCTGGTCATTGGAGAAGTACAAATGAAAACGATACTGAGATTCCATCTTACTCCAGAAAAAATGGCTACCATCAAGAAATCAAACAATGACAAATGCTGGTGAAGCTTCGGGGGAAAAGGAATGCTTCTACATTGTTGGTAAGGATGTGAACTAGTACAACCACTCTGGAAATCAGAACCAAATTTTCTCTGCATATACAAATACACACATACTGTATACATTGAGAAAAAAATTGTAAAGATATGTACAACCTGATTAAATTTTAAAAGATTTCTACGTGTTGTATTACATCTGATCTTTTATTTTGTGTTTTGTCTTCTTATTTTGTGCTTTTTATGTTTCTAATTTATAGATCATTTGTCCACTAAAATTTACTGTGACTCAGGTTTAAATTGATAAACACATGTGTCATCCCACAACATTTATTTGCACAAAATTTTATCAGCTTAGACATTTTAAATGTGAGCTTTAACCTTCTGTACATGGGCTGCATTATTAAAAATGTTTCTTCAGTATGTATCTGGAGATGAAGAGGAAATAGATGATATGGGTCATTCAGTTCTATTATCGTCCAAGTCATGAACTCTCTTTCATATCAAGCAGGTCACTACCCCTAGGTGAACATTCTTTAATAATAACAGTTTGCATTCTTTTGAAAAATTACTTGGTATAAAAGTGGTAGAACTTCAGAGTTCTAGAAAGTATCTTTCAATACACTTATTGTTAATAAAATGGAAAACTGTGTCACTAAATCCCCATGTATTACATGTAATCTTTTCCCATTAATTAACCATCTTTTTTCCTGACTATGAACCATTTATTTCCTTAGTTTATGAGCCCAAATTTAAAAAAAAAAATGAAAACCTCAGGACTACATAAAAATCAGTTTTAAGAGCCAAACATTTAAAATAAACAAAAGTCTGTAACTTCTTTAGAAATTCCACAATTTAGCTACAATTTCCACCCAAACGTTTTCCTGTGGTTTGGGCTAGGAAACTTTAGGATAAAATTGCATTGTGAAATATATATCACATAGTTGGGAAATTAAGAAAAACACACAAACCACCTAATACAACATACTAGGATAATCAGTATAAAATGATATAGGACAAACAGTTCTTAAGGGAAAAAAAGAGAAAACTAACACTTATTGAGCAAAGCTCTTTCCCAGAATCTACACTGATGAACCAGTAAGTAAAGAATGAAGTCAGATACTATTACAAAATTTTGGATTCAATAAAGGTTGAAAAATACATAGATCACTTCCTACAATGTTTTTCATTATCTCTGGCAAAGTAATTGGAGATATTTTTCTGGCATAAACCAGCCTTATCATGACTATGTAAGCAAACCTGTATTTTGGCAGCTAGTCACTTTTCTATTTTGATTTAATTTTTATTTTTTAAAGATATGAAAGTATTGTACATAATTCCAACAGACAAATAGTTCTGCAAGGCTTGTGAAGTACACTTCTTTAACTCCTAATTTGTATCTCTTGCTATCTGGATACAACTAATCTTATAATATCATGCTTATCTCCATATTCCCAAATAGTGTATTTACACTGGTCCTTAATTTTGTTACCAAATTTTGACATTATTTATTTCATTTTTATCATGAAGGACGGAGACTGCTTTGTCTTTTACAACCTCCACTTCATTTTGAGGATTCCATTCTCTCAAATGTTAATTTCTGATTTTTTACATTATCAAAATACTTAACTGAGATATGTGATCTATTAAACTATGTTTACTTGTCCTGTTATCCATCTTACAGTTATCCTCTCGGTTGATAATTATTCTGGTTTTGATTGCTTAGCTTTATGTGTATTTATTGATAATTTGATTCCAAGATCTTCCCATTTATGTAAATCTATTTCATTCATTCAAGCACAGTTTTATCTTTCAATGCTTTTCAGAACCAAGTTGTGTGTGTGTGTGTGTGTGTGTGTGTGTGTGAGTACTGGTTTTCTTTCTTTTCCTTGCACTTTCCACGGTTTTGGAGGTGTATGTCTTCTAACTTTCTGAGAAAATGCGCCCAAGGAGTACAATTTTGAAAACTACATATTGAAATATTTTCATTTTACCTTTGGCTTGACAAATTCTTATCACAAAGTTCAATATTTACAGATGTTTTTCTGTCAAAATTTTCAAACCATTGTTCAATTATCTTCTAATTTCTACTACTTATGAGAAATCCAATATCATTCTGAGATCTGACACTAGGTGTGAAATGTGTTCTTTGTCTCTGAACTTTTGGAAAATTCTTCTTTTGTCTTGTCTTCTAAAATTTAATCTCTCTCTGTTTCTATGAAGGTTATTATTATCTACTGTGTTGACATTTAATTGGTAATTTGAATGGAAGCTCATGTATTTTAGGTCTGGGAAAATTAATTAGATTATTTATTTGACTGTTTTCTTCCCTCTAATGTCTATTTTTTTCATAACCCTTATTATTTGAATCTTGGATCTGATGGATTGATGTTTATTTAGGTATCTTCTTTCCTTTTCCTACTTCTTTCCTTTCAGTAAATTTTGAGATAGTTCTTCAATTTTATGATTTACCTTTTATAATTGAGGTTTTTAAATCTGAGATTATTTTTAATTTTTCAAAGCTTTTTTATTCATTTTTATTAGTATGTGTTTTCAATACATAAAGATTACATTATTTTGGGCACTTGGCAAATACATATATATATTTTATCTTGATCATTTTCATAAAGAATTTCATAATTTCATTTCAATAAAGCAAAAGAAGTCAGTGGTACAACTATCTTAGTTACCTTTGTATACATATATACACATTTTTCCCTTTTTTCTTTTTTTTCTCTTTTCCATCATCCCAGTTCTTCTTTTCTTTTGAGCAGCTTCTCTCCTTTTCAAAATATTTATTGTATCTTTTAGATTTTATTCACTCTTTCAGGTTCTTACACTAGTGAGACAATACAGTGTTTACACATGTGGGTCTGATTTATTTCACCTATGATTATGGTCTCTAGTTGTGTCCATTTACCTATAAAATCCTTGAGCTTGTTTTTCTTTATAGCTGAGTAATATGCCATTATACAAAAGTACCACAACTTTTCTAGCCATTCCTCAGCTGATGGGCATTTGGGTTGCTTCCATTATTTAGCTATTATAAATTGTGCTGCTATAAACATGACTGCATACATATCACTGTGATATGATGTATTCAGTTCTTCTGGAAAAATACCTAAAAGCAGAATAGCTGGGTTGAATGGAACCAGTATATTGTACTCTTTAAGTTATTTATATTTTGTGAGTTTTATATGAAGAAATCATCTGATATTTAAACTCCTGTTTTGAATTCTTTCACTTAGCATTATGATCTCAAGATTTACCTATTTTCCTACAAATGACTCATAGTTATTCTTTATAACTAAGTCTCCTTTGTGTATATAGACCATATTTTGAGTATCTTGGCTGCATCCCTAACATAACTCTTATGAATTGAGCTGCTATAAATATGGGTATGCATACATCTCTGTAAATGACAAATTCAACTCTTCTAAGAAGGCAACCAATAGTGGTAGAACTAGGTCAAATTGAATTTATATTTTTCAAGATTTAAGGATTTTCCATACTGATTACCACTGTAGCTGTACTAGTTCGCATTCCAACCAACAACGAATAATGGTTAATTTCTCTCCATAGCCATGACAGTATTTGTTGTTTATTAGTACTTGATGACAGCCATTCTTTTTTTTTTTTTTTTTTTTCCTGGTACCCGGAATTGAACTCACGATGTCGTGCTTGCCAGACAGGTGCTGTGACGCTGAGCTAAATCCCCAGCCCTGAGCTAAATCCCCAGCCAGATGACAGCCATTCTTAATGAAATAAAATGGAGCCTCAGAGTTGCTTTGATTTGCAATTCTGTAATGGGCAATGTATGGAATAATTTTGGTGCATACTATATGCATATAATGATCATATTCATCACCGGGAACTTGTACATGTATATGTTATATCTTGATTCTTTTTTTATTTATTTTTAATTTTATTTTTAGAGATAAAAGAACCAAAACATATTAACAAAAACACAGACATAAATGAAACAACATAAAAACAATAAAAGCAATACAGAATTTCAGACGAAGTGAGAAGAAATTAACAATGGTTGCTGTATTACATACTGTTACCTTCATATTGGTTACTCAAATAAACAAATACAGACATGTAAGAATGATGAAACAATTAAATATCAAATATTCCATTCAATGAAGCAATAAAAATTAATAGTACAATTATCCTGGAAATCTTTTATATATATATATATATTTTTTTTTCCCCTTTCTTCTTTACTTTCTCTTTTCCCTCATCCCAGTCGTTCTTTCCTTTTGAGCAGTGTTTTACGCTTTGTCACTATCTGTTGTACCTCTTAGGTTTCATTTACTCTTTTAGGTTCCTGTACTCGGTAGACAATACCATGTTTACACATGTGAGACTTATTTATTTCACTTATGAGTACGGTCTCTAGTGGAAACCATTTAATTATAAAAGCCTCAAGTTTATCTTTCATTACAGCTGAATAATATTCCATTATATAAATACCACAGCTTTTTTAACCATTCCCCAGATATTGGACATTTTGGTTGTTTCCACAATTTACCTATTACAAATTATGCTTCTATAAACATGGGTACACATACATCATTGTGGTATGAAGCTTTTAGTTCTGGAAAAATACCCAAAAGGAGAATAGCTGGGTTGAATGGCACCTCTAATCCTATTTTACTGAGGAATCTCCAGACTGATTTGCACAGTGGTTGCACCAGTCT
>NW_004955503.1:3745814-3750283 GCF_000276665.1 Chinchilla lanigera
CTAAATCCCCAGCCCCGCCTCCAGAATTTGTTGTTGGATGATTTCTTGATGATAGACATTCTTTCTTGAGTAAGATGAATCTCAGTATTATTTTATTGCACAATTCTCAAATGTCTAATGACATGGAACACTTTTTCATATATTCAATTGCCTTTTGTCATCTTTATCTGAGAAGTGTGTATTGATTTTAGATGCCCATTTTTTTGATTGGGTCTTTGAATTTTGGGAGCCTGATTGTTTTTTTTTAATTCTTTATATGTTCGAGATAGAAGTTCTTTTTCTGAGGAGCATTTGGCTGAAATTTTCTCCCAGTTTGTAGGTTTTCTTTTTACTCTGCTAGTGACTTTTTTAATTGTGCGAATACTTTTCAATAAGATGAGACCGCAGTTAGTCGTTCTTTGAAAAACTTCCTCTGCAGTTTGGTGTTTGTTTATGAACTCTCCACCTACCCCTATGTCTTCAAAATTTCTATCTACTTTCTCTTACAGTAGATTTAATATTTCTGTTTTAATATTGGGATTTTAAATCCATTTTTACTTTAATTTATTGCATGGTGATAGACTTGGGTCTATTTTCAGCCTTTGGCATGTGGAGAGCCAGATATTCCAGCACCATTTATAAAAGAGGCTATCTTCCTTCTACTGAAACTCTTTGGTCCCTTTGTCAAAGATTAGGTGCCTGAGTGTGTTTGTGGCAGTGACTGCATCCTCCAGTCTGATCCACTGATGTTTGAGTCTGTTTTTTGCCAATACCATGGTGATTTTGTCAGAGTAGATTTGTAGTATAATTTCAAGTCAGGGATTGTGATTCCACTTGCCTTGCCTTTGTTACTCAGGATTGCTTTTGGGATTCTGGGTCTGTTCTTGTTCCAGACGAATTTTAGGAATGTTTTCTCTAGACCTGTGAGGTACATTAATGGTATTTTGACTGGGATTGCATTAAATCTTTATAGCAGTTTGGGGAGTATGACCATTTTCACTATGTTGGTTCTTCCTATCCAAGAGCAAGGGATATTTTTTACATTTAGGAATCCTCTTTGATCTCTTTTTCAGAATGCTGTAGTTTTCACTGTATAGATCTCTTACTTCTTTTGTTAAATTGATTCCTAAATCTTTCTGTTTCTTTGATGCTATCGTGAAGGGTATGGTTTCCTTAATTTCTCTCTCAGTGTGTTTGTTGTTTGTATATAAGAATACTATTGATTTTTTTTTATTTTTTAATTGCTATTTATTTATTTATTTATTTCCGGTACCGAGAACCAAACTCGCAACCTTTGTGCTTTCCAGGCAGGCACTGTGCCACTGAGCTAAATCCCCAGCCCAATGCTATTGACTTTTGAGTGTTGATTTTGTATCCAGCTACACTACTGAATTTATTTATTAATTTTAGGAGTCTTTCGGTGAAATTTTTTGGGTCTTCCATGTAGAGCATCATGTCATCTGTGAATAATCATAATTTCACTTCTTCCTTTCCCATCTTTATTCCTCATGTTCCTCTGTCTTCTCTAGTTGCTCAGGTTAATGCTATTAGAGCTTTATTGATTAGGAATGTTGGTAGTGGACATCCTTGTCTTGTTCCTGATTTCAGAGTGAAAGCTTTCAGTTTTGTGCATTTAGTATGGTGCTGCCTGTTGGTTTGTCATACATGGCTTTGATCAAATTGATGTGAAGACAATTTAGTTCTATTTTCTGCAGGATTTTTGGCATGAATCAATGTTGGACTTTGTCAAAAGCTTTTTCTGTATCTATTGAGATGTTCATGTCTTTTTGTCTTTGGCTCTATTGATATGATGTGTTACATTTTTTGATTTGTGCACATTGAACCATCTCTGCATCACTGGGATGAATCCCACTTTGTCATGGTGTATGATTTTCTTGATGATTTGCTGCATTCTATTTGCCAGTATTTTATCGAGTATCTTTGCATCTATGTTCATTAGGGAGATTGGTCTCTAGTTCTCTTTCTCAGTCAGATCTTTCTCTGGTTTTGTTATCAGTATAATACTTGCACCCAGAAATGAGTTAGGGAGAATTTCTTCCTTTTCCATCTTATTGAAGAGTTTGAGTGGTATAGGCACTATATCTTCCACTTGTTCTCAGATTTGGTTCAGATCTGTTATTTCTTTGCTGATTTTTTTTCTAATTGACCTATCTCTTTGTGTAATGGTTGTTTAGGTCCCCCACTGCAATATTGTTATTAGTTATTTGGTTTTACATGTCTATTAAGATTTTTCTTTTATGATTGTGTGTTCCCATATTTGGTGCATGGATATTTCTAATTTTTATCTCTTCTTGCATTTTCCCCCTAACAAGTATGTCGTGACTTTCTTTATATCTTTTGCTTCTTCTTGGATTGAAGTTCACATTTTCTGCAAACAGAATAGCTATGCTTGCTATTTTCTGGGTTCCTATTGCATGGAGAATTGGATTCTATCCTTTAAGTTTCAGTCTATGAGTTTCCTTTTGTGTTAAATGTTTTCCTGTATAGAGCATATGGTTAGATTTTATTTCATGATCTGCTCTGCCAGTCTGCTTCTTTGATTGCTGAATTGAGGTCATTTACATTAATTGTTATAACTGATATGTGTTGGCTTATCTTTGTCATGTTATTTACTTACTGTTCCTTTCCAACTTTTTCTCTCTGTTTAATTGCTTGCTCTGCTTGATGGTTCCTTGCTGTTGTTGTTCCTGAAATTGTGATCAGTTTCATCTCTTTCTAGAATATCTTTTAGCACTCTTTATAGTGTGGGTTTGTTACTCATGAAATTCTTCAGCTGTTCTTTGTTTTGGGAACATTTTATTTCTCCCTTAAATCAAAAGATAGTTTTGCAGGATACATCAATCTGGATTGGAAGCTGTTTTGTCGCAGTACTTGGATTACTTCATTCCATGCTCTTCTTGCCTTGATGGTATGTGTTGAGAAATCTGCTGTGATTCTGATTGGCTTTCCTTTATAGGTGATCTGTTTCTTTTCTCTGATGGCTTTTAATATTCTGTTCTTTTGCTGAATTTTGGTAATATTAATTATTATATGTTTGGATGTAGTTTTATTTTGTTTATGATTAGTTGGAGTTTTATAGGCCTCACTTACTGTATGTCAAATTCTTTTCCCATGCTTGGGAAGTTTTCTGCAAATATTCTTTTTGTGTCATTTGTGTTGCTTCCTGCTGCTTAATTGACACCTATTAGTGTTACATTATTTCTCTTTACATCATCTTGTAGCTTTTGAATTGCTATTTGCTGGTTCCTTGCTAATTTTAAGAGATCCGTTCTTTTGTGATCATTAGCTGTAATGCTGTCTTCAAGATCTGCAGTTCTATTTTTGGCTTCATTCAATCAATTTTGCCAGCTTTTGATGGAAGTTATGATTTCTCGAATATCTCTTTTAATCTGTTTCATGCATTCTAGGTCATTCCTATAATGCTCATTTAGAATTTCCAGCAGTTTTCAATGCTCATCTATTTTTTATATATGTCTTCTTTAGAAGTGGTGAGCAATTCTTTCATTATTATTGTCACTTCATTTTTTACCTGAGAGATTATTTCTGATCTGATTTCTTCAAGGCTTGATGAAGTTGTTTCTTTACTTCCCTTGCAATCATTTCAGAGATTTCAGCTGTGTGATTACCACGTTCTCCTATGTCAGTGTCTCCTGGACTTGTTATGGGTGGAGTGGAGTTCTGAGATTGCATTTTGGTCCTTCATTTTGTCATTTATTATATCAGAGGCAGAGTGCTTAGTCTCACTCTTCCCTGGTTGCTCACCAAATGTCCCTAGTATTCCTATTTTTCCTGGGGGTCAGATTTTCCCCTCCATGGTTGGAGAAATAGGCTTCTCAGTCTGGGGTCACCAGGCAGTTGGTGAAGTGTACCCAGCTTTCCCAGGTCTCAGAAATGAATCACAATGGAAGCAGATCTCATAGAACCTGATCCAGTGTCCCCAGGCAGCTAAAGGCACATGCAGCACCCACATGTGACCCATGGTGTCAGCAGACTGCAGACTGCCTGGGCCAATGTCCCCAGGCAGCTCAGGATGTGTATAGTGCCAAGATATAAACCATGATGTCAGTGTAACATGGACTTCCTGGTCTCTAGTGTCCCCAGACATCTCAGGGAATGAAGAATGCTCAGATATGAACCAAGGTGTCAGGGGATCATGGGCCACCTGGACCAGTGTCCCCTAGGCAGCTTAGTGCACCTGCAGGGACCAGATGCAGACTACAGTGTTGGCAGGATCACAGGCTGCCTGGACTATTGTCCCCAGAAAGTTGATGGAGTGCACCTGGCTCTCTCAGGGCTCAGCTGCAAACAGGGATAGCAGCGTATCATGGGCCACAGTGTATGGGGTCTCCAGACAGCTGATGTAGCAGGCAGATTACAGAGGCAACCAGTGGTGTAAGTGTTTCATGGACTGCCTGGTTTTCAGTGTCCCCAGGCAGCTTAGGGTAGGACCCAAATGCAAACTGTGGTGT
>NW_004955503.1:3750383-3773509 GCF_000276665.1 Chinchilla lanigera
CTCTTTTTTCTTTTCCCTTTCTTCCTTTCCCCTCCTCCTTATTCCCCATCTCATTTGAATTTTTCTTCCTATTTTAGTTTTTATTATAAATTTTGATTCTTGTTTACACTTATTATTTCTCACACCAGAGAAACTGTAGGGGATGATGATGCTTAGCATATCATTTTAAGATAGAATAATTTCATTCTTAATGCAAGCCTCAAAATATGTCTTGAGAAACATACCAGAGGGTTGTAAAGAGTTAACCTTGCAGTCCTCAATTAGCCCTGGAATGCTTCTCCAAAGACAAAGAACACCAGGGCCCACATAACCACGTATGACTCTGCCTGGGTTGTTTCATCCCTTCCCTGACCCTAGATAAACATTGTAACCATAAAGCAAATGTATGGTTATCTAACAGGGGACATATAGAACAGAGTACAGAAAGTATATATCTTTGTGGTTGGGCTCATGACTGGAGGCTGACTGGGTTAGATGGCACAAGGAAAATAACATGTGGCCAGGGCTACAACATTCCAATCTGTTACCATGGAAACCAAAAATGTATATAAGCTGGGAACAAAGGCAGGTCCATACCCACTTCCCTGACTTGAAAGTCGGGATGAGAGGTGACCAGTCTAAATTAAAACTTTGTCAGTTCTCTTTGGTCTCTTGCAGAATACAGCCTGAATTTTTGCCATAACAAAACAATGTAATATTTACACTTGTGTCTGATTTATTTCACTTAATTAGATGGTCTCAATCTATAATAGCAAAAGCAATCCTAGGCAAAAAAAGCAAACTATGGGAATCAAAATCCCATACCTGAAATTATACTACAAATCTACTGTGATAAAAACAACATGGTACAGGCAAGAAAACAGAACTGCAGATCAATGGAACAGATTAGGATATCCAGAAACAACTCCAAACCTACCCAACCACCTTGTCTTTGACAAAGGGGTCAAACACATTCACTGGCAGAAGGATAGACTCCTATTATTAAGGCTGCTGGGAAAGCTGGCTTTCCACATGTTAAACTAGACATATGTCTCTCACCATGCACTAAATAAAATTAAAATAGATCAAAGATCTAAATATTAAAATAGAAACACTAAATCTTCTGAAAGAGAGAATAATTAAAACCCTTGAAGACATAGATGTAGGCAAAGATTTCATGAACAAAACCCCAATGACATGGGAAATACTACACAGAATCAACCACTGGGATCTCATTCTATTAAAAAGATTCTGCACATAAAAAAATCACCAATAGAGTGAAAAGAGAAGCCACAGAGTGAGAAAAATTTTAGTTAATAGGCCCTCAGACAGAAGACTAATATCTAGAACATATAGAGGATTTAAAAAAAAATTGATCTTCCAAGTTTAAATTACCAATTCAAGAATGAGCATCTGAGATGAATAGACACTGCTCAGAGGAAGAAAGACAAATGGCACTCATGTATAGCTCTATTTATTTTCTTTAGAAGCCACTTTGAAGATACCAAAGTATAGTACAACAACTCTTGATAATCTCCTACCTCTTTTGTCTGTAACTCACTATTATTTGTCTATTTGTTTTCCTGAGAAACTATTTTGTAGACAATAATATGTAAAATGATAACCATTGATAATTTCAAAAAAAAAAGACAAATGGCAAATAAACATATGAAAAAATATTCAACATTACTAGTCATTTGACAGATACAAATTAAAAGAACGCTGACATTTCACCTCACTCCAGAAAGAATTGCAATTATTGAGAAATCAATGAATAACAAATTGTTGTGGAGCTATGGGAAAAAAGGACAATTAAATGATATCCCTTGTTCTTGGGTAGGAAGAACTAACATAGTGAAAATGGCCGGGGCTGGGGATTTAGCTCAGCAGCAAAAGCGCCTGCCTGGCAAGCGCAAGGTCATGAGTTCGGTTCCTGGTACCAGGGAAAAACCAAAAAAAAAAAAAAAAAAAAAAGAAAATGGCCATATTCCCCAAATTGTTATGCAGATTTATTGCAATCTGAATCAAAATACCAATAACTTATCTCCCAGAAATAGAAAACAATCCTAAAATTCATTTGAAACTGGAAGAGACTTTGAATAGCAAGAACAATCCTCAGGAACAAAAAGCAAGGCAGGGGCATCACAGTCCTTGACTTGAGACTATGATAAAGACATATTGTGCTAAAAACACCATGGTACTAGCAACAAACAAACAAGAATTTATCCAATGTGTAAACATTTTCCAATTTATTGAGATATCAATTTTTGAAGTACTTTGGTGTAATCATACAGATTTTGACAATGTCTGCTGTGATTTCACATTTGAAATGCCTAATTCCATTAATTTATGACTTTTCTTTCTTTGCTAAGTTTAGCTAAGAGTTCATTAATCTTATTTATCTTTTCAAGGAATCAACTTTTGGTTTAACTGATCCTTTGTACTGCTTTTTGGTCAAAATTTCATTAATTTTTGCTCTGATCCTTACAATTTTTATACTTCTATAAGTTTAGGTTTGATTTGTTCTTCTTTTGTAGGATCTTCATATGCATCATTAGGTTATTCATTTGTATGACTATTTTTCTAATGAAGGCATTACATTATTTTTCTAATGTAGGTATTATATTATATTATTATTCCATGGGAGAACTGCGTTCATTGTGTCCTAGATTTGGGTAACTTTTGCTTAATTGAAATTTTATTCTAGGAAATTTTCTTTCCCGATTTCTTCTGTGATTTATGGATCATTTAAGAGTGTACTAGTTCATCTCCACCTCTTTCTGTAGTTTCTGTGGTTTCTTTTACTGCTTCCTTTCAGTTTCATTCTCCTATGATCTGCTAGTATGTAAGAGATAATTCCAATTATTTTATATTTATTTAAGCATGCTTTATGGATTAAAATATGGTCTATTTTGAGAAAGTTCCCTGTGTTGCTGAGAAAAATGTGTATTTTACTGGTTTTTGATTAAATATTCTGCAAATATCTGTTAAGTCTATTTGTTCAGTGGTGTGGTTCAACACTGATATTTCTTTCTGAGCTTTTTTCGATTTCACTTGTTCATCACACTGGAATATTGAAGTACTCCACAATCTTCCACTATGATTGCAGTGGTGTCTATGTGTACTATTACATTGAAATTTTTAATTCATGAAACTGGAGTTTGGGTGTGCTGATATGTATATGTTATCCCTGACTGATGAATTGTTCTCTTTACCGGAATATACTGACCTTTTTTATCTTTTCTGTTCAGACATGGTTTAAAAGTAGCTCTGCTTCATTTCAAGGTCTGGTTCCAAGAAATATTGCTTGATGTATTTTCACTATCAGTCTATTTGATATTTTTGATATAAATTGTGACACTTGTAGGAAAATATAGCTCTATTTTGTGTTTTGATCCGACTGTTCTGTGTATTTAGATTGGATTATTAAAACATTTACCTTGAGAGTTATTATTGAACTGTATTTACTGAATCTGGTAATTACATCTTTTTTTTTCATTTCTGTTTCTGTATTTTTTCTTTTCTTTAACTATTCTGCCAGTTAGATGTGTTCTTTCTTACACGTACTTTGCTAATGTTGGCCTCAGTATCCCTGTTAAGCATCCTCTTAAATACTTTTTGTAATGTTGTTTTGAAGGTTATGAATGTTCCTTAGATTGTCTTTGTCATGAGATGTCTTTGTATCTCTATAAATTTTAAGGGATAAGCAGGGCTGGTGGCACACACTTGTAATGCTAGCAGTTGGGAGTCTGACACAGGAGGATTGTTGTGAGTTCAAGACCAGCCTGTGCTACAAGGTGAGTTCAAGGCCAACCTGAACAGCATAGTGAGAACCTGTCTCAAAAAGACAGAAAAAGATAATTTTGCAGACATAGTAATCTGGTTAGGCAACTGTTTTGTATTAGGCTTTGAAGTACTTCAGTATAAGCTCTCCTCAGCTTTAAAGTTCGTGTTAATAAATTTCTGTAATTCAGACAGGCTTCATTTTATAAGTTACTGTTTCTATCTAACAGCTTTTAGTATTCTATCTCTGTGTTGAATTTCTGGGAATTTTACTATAATTTGTTGTTGGAGGGATCTTTTCTATTCATAGCTATTTGAGTTACTATATGCCTCACTTGCTAGATACTCATTTATTTCCTTAGTTGTTGAAAATCTTCCCTATGTTTTCAGTGAATAACTTTTAGTAACTTTGTTGTTGTTGATTCAGAAACTTTTTTAACTTTTATAATTCTTAGAGTGGCTTTTTGAATCATTAATAGCTGTTGGATCCACCTTTTGAGTGTCTTGTTTTTAGGGTATCACTGAATACATAATCTACTACATCAACCTTGTCTTCAAGTCCTGATAATCTCTCCTCTGAGTGTCATTTTTGCTGTCTATATTTTTAATGGAATTTTTTCATATCCAGAATTTCGGCCTGGTTTTATTTCATAATCTTTAATAGTATATTAATTTTATCATTTATATCTTTCATTGACTTCTTTAATTCAATAAAACTTTGGTTTGTGTTTCTTAGAAATCACTGAATACGTTATTTTATTAAATCATTTATCTGTTCAATTATATCACCTTTGAACTCAATGAAAATCTTCTACATCAACTATTTGTGTATCACTTCAAATATTTCAATTCTCTGGTTCTTGAGTTGTTTACTGGAAACTTCCTCCATTTCAGTGCTTATGAGATCAGATTTTGGAGAACTAAGATGTGTGAGTCAACTTTTCCCTGTGTTTTTTCATGTTTCTACTATTTTTGTGGTGCTGAAGTTTGATGATCTCTTTGGTAGGAAACTGTTCGTACTGTGGCATTCTTTTTAGTTGGTATATGTCTCCCTATGATGCGACCTTGGGTATGATGTGGCTTTGGTTATGTTTTAGTGTTCATGCACCTATTTACCCTACTAAATATACTATGATCAATGCCAATCACTGGGTTACTAAGAAACAACTCTGTCTGTTATATCAGCATCTTTAGAACTAACCATATTAGAACAATATGATTTAAAAATTTAAAAAATATTACTATTTTTAATAACCCATAAAGGCAATAATATAGCACTGATAACAAGTTGGCTGGAATGGAGAAGATGAATTTTAAAAAGAAAGAGCATAGTTCAGAAAGAAAAGGGAAAAAAAGGGGGCAGTTGCAAATGAAATAAGAGATATTTTAGTGATATTTTTATGTCTCCAATGGTTAGAAGCAGTTAGGGGTTTTGAGAAAATATTTGTGAGGATGAGATAAAGGAAGATGAAGAATGGAAATATGAATGAAGGTTGGTAGAAGGTGTAAGAAGGTCAAAACCAATGATAGACCACCAAGACTGCTTGTAGTTCCCTCTGCAGTCAGAGCTCTACTAGATTTTGATTAAACAACTGCAGTTGTGACTAGCCAGGGGTTTTGCCTCTGTTTTATGTCTATACACTTTCAATGTATCTACCTGGGGGAAGACATAGTAGGACTGGTCAAGCACCCAGTATTCTTTTTTCCTGGATGAGATATCTTGATCTTCATCCCCTTCCCTCCATGATAATCTCTGTGGATGCTCATGTCTGTTCTTTCTATGCCACTCTGAGTCAGTGTCCCATGCAATGTATTCTGATTCTACTATTCCTCCTGGTTTCTGTCTATGCCAGTCTCTATGTTTCACATCATCTTTACCCAGTCTGTGAATTTGGTGGCATTTAGAGTTCAGTGGAAAAGGGTTTTTCTGCTTGGAATTTAGCAGCGTTTGGGGGGAGATGGGAGGGAGCCCACAGGATGCAGTGCTCTGCAGCTTGTTAGGCATTGGGAGGAATGCTGCATAGGACCATGCTATATGGAGTTCTGGAGGGCCAGCAGATGGAGACATCCCACATGGGTACAAGGCTCAGTAGAATTTGTGAGATGAGAGAGTGTCTACTTGGCACTGCTACACTGTCTTGTCTCCATTCTTGGATCTCAACCTTTACTCCTATTGCTTGCCCCTGTGACACACTGACCTGCAAATCTCTTGTCTTGTTCCAGGTCCCTGAGCAAGAACATACCTTTCTTCTTTACTGTCCCTAGTGCTTGCCAGTCCTAACTCAATCACTAACCTCAGAGTGATTTTCTGGTTTATGCTTTCCTTAATTCCCCTAACCTGAGGACTTTCTTGCTGGGCTCCATCTCCATGTTAGAAGAGAGTTAGGACACTTGGGCATGGGGCAGTGGCTGTTAGGCTAGGCACTGATCACAGCTTTGCAGTTACTTCTGTGCTTGGTTTCCTCCTTCAGGTGTTTCCATTTTTTTTTTCCCAAGATGGCTTGTTCTCTGGATCTTGGCTATATGTATATGGGACTGAGGAGTTACCTGGGTTCTTTTACTAAACACTTCTGATACTAGAATTCATCTGGTAGGATTCTTCTTTAAATTGCCTTTTGTGGTTTGGTTTTGGTTCACCTCTCATTTTTCAGTACCTGTAGACCTGAGTGAGCATCTCATGAGTGCTGCTACCTCTTCAACATTCTGTTAATATTCTCATTGTTTAATAACTTATATCATCTCTTTGAGGTTCCTAGATATTTTATCAATTTCAAAATTCATAGTATTTTTTCTTCTAAGTTGTTTCATGATATATTTTTTACATGTTATCTTTTATATTGGAGGCTTTTTGCAAATGCCTAGTTATCCTGACTGTCACTTCTTAGTTAATCTCCTAAAGAGCCTATTAAAAGCTCATGTGCAGGATGTGTGTTGTTGACTATGGATGACTTCATAGTTGTGTAATCCTTGCAAATTATTCCCTTGAGGAATGCTTACATTTTTCTAACCTCTTTATTTTTGGGTCTAAATCTGGCTGTAAGCATTTTGAAATCTTAGTGGGGAAAGAATTATGAGATTCTTAATTTTGAACATGTGAACTTTCACAGAATCCTTTTTATAATACAGTAGCCCCATCTTTAGCTGTATCTAGTATCTCCTGTTTCAAATACCCTTTCTTTTATGTTCCCTAGCAAACTGACTGCCATTATTTTTCCATGGGTATGAGAAGAACAGTACATCAGCTGCATGAAGTAGAGAAAGGACTTGTATTCTAATTCTTCAGCTAAATTCAAATAAACTTTCAAAAAATAACAAGTTTCTTCTCTTAGTCTCTCATTTATCTTGCAAAAGTTCCTGGCACTACTCTTCTTTATATTTGGGAGACACAGGAATATAAATCATTTTGCTTTTTGGCTTTCTTCACTGAAATCTTTGGGTGTGCCAAGTCAGTATCCACTCAAGTTTATTTGAAAAATTATAAAATTCATATACTCTTTCAAAATTATAAGTCATCATCTACTTTTGGTAACTTCAGAAGAGGGAGGAGATAGCTTATATTCATAAAGTATGTTAAATGATTTTCTGCTGTTTTCTTCTCTGTGGAAACATGAGGTGGTTCATTTTCATTAGTTTAAGTCCCATCTTAAACATCTTTTGTTCGTAGAAACCTATTGTATGTATTTATTTTAGGTAATTATCCTTTATTGCATTATTTTCTGGGGCAATGCTTCAAGCAATATAAATTACAATTTGTATTTACTTTGTTATATAATATTAGTGAAATTTGGTCTTTTCCACAAGAAAGACTGTTAATTCCTCGAGGGAAGGAGGAACAAAGTCTCTCTGGCTTACTAGCCTTAAAACAGTGCCAGACACAGATTCGGCATTGAATAAATATGTATTAAATTAAGTAAAACTTAGAGGTATTACTTTAAAGTCACATTAAAATACCACCCTGGTTTTAGTGATAGATCAAAGCAGTAAATGATAAAACAAAATAAAAATTAATATGGCTTAGTTTTACAGAAGATAGCTACTTATTTTTCAATTCCAATTATAATCTAGAATTTCCTTCTTGCACTGCTCCCATAAGGATTACTATTTTATGTTTTTGTGCTATCAGTTAAGAAATCATAGAAGGCAAAAATCAATAAGAACCCTATCTAGCTTTTGTGACAAAAGTTCACAAAACTTCAGATTTTTCTGGCCTTTTGAAGTTGTACATTAGTAGGACTTTTTAAAAGATTGAATCTGACCTATGAAGGGGAAACATTTTTGGAGCTAGAAATGTTTGAATTGCTGCAGTATTAGAAAAGAAACCAATTTATTGAATGACACAGCTGTTCACTGTATGATCATTATGATCCTTGTTATTTGGGTGCTGGTTGGTATTTATATCTAATTAGTTCTCTTACACACCATCAAGCAATCTGCATTTAGGGAACAGAGGAAAATTCTGAAATATGTAGAGTTCCAAGCTGCCAAAAATGTATAATAGAATGAATTCAGGTTTAATTCACTACAGACCAGTTATTAACAAACCATTGAAATTTGTTTGCATTTTTACTTGCATATGTGTGATTTTTATAGAAAGTGAAAGGGAAAAAGAAACTTTTTCAGAAATTATTTTTATGCGAAATGCTTGACACTTTTTTCATTACTCAGTGATTTTGAGGAGCTAGAATACTGTCATAATGAAATTTTGCAATCCATTGCTTTAGTGATGTTTATTTATTGGTATACATATAACATTTTATAATACATTAATAAAAATGTCAGTTCTTAGTTTTTATCAGCAGTTTCTGTGATTCACAACTAATGCCATGTTTCTAGTATACTACCATGTATGAAACACTTATTAACAGATAAGTTTATATGAAAGAACCAGTGGTCAAAAGCAAGTTTTAAGACATTTATGTGGCTATTGTAAGAAGCAACAAAACAGATTATTATATATCAGTGAAGAAAAATCATAATGACTGAATTGAGGTTGTCATTTCATATTTTCATTCCATTTCTCATTTCAACTTTTGTTTTTGAATAATTTTGGATTTACAGAGAAATTATATTTTATCACTTATGTCTAGATGTCTCCCAAAAGTCTCGTACAGTTATAGGGCTATTTTTTTTTTTACAGTGGTGTTTAAACCTAGAGTGTGTAATTGATTTGTAGTGCAATTCTGGCATTAAGGAGTGCTGAAATTAGGGCTGCATGATTGCTGTATCAGACCACTGGTTTGATCAGCACCACCCTAATCCTGGTAGACTGGATATAATATAAGGGACAAAAGAGGCTTGTCTCCTCCTTCCTTGATTGTTATTGCTGTCTTCTGCTGCCATGAACTGCTGCGCTCTGTCATGTGACACTTTGCCTTGGAGCCATCTGATTATGGACTGAAACCTCCAGAACGTGTGAACTAAGTAAACCTTTCCCTTTTTAACCTTGGGTGTCAGGTATTTTTGTCCCAGCAATGAGAAAAGTAACCAAGACAGAATTTGGTACCAGATAAGTAGAATCATTGTTGTGACTATACCTGAGCAGGTGGTTCAGGAGCCTTTGGGAATGACTTGTGGGAAGAGTTTGGAATGATTTGGAGATCCCAACTGAAAAATTAGAGCTACAACAGCATAGGTTGTTCTATATGGGAGATCCAGGTTAGAGCACAAAAGAACAAAAGGCTGATAGAAATTCTGATGCTAAAGACCAGCATCCAGATGTTTTTCCTGAGAAGGATTACATTTGCTGTTGGACATCAGACTGTGTGTATTATAGATTGGCGGAAATATTTTCTACATTTTACTCATATCCAGAGATTTTACCTGAGACTTAGCTTAAGGGCAGCAGAATAATTAATCTGGGAGAAGAAATTTCAAGTCAGTCTAATGTTGAGGTAATGGCATGGCTACTGTTAAAGCCTTTTAGCAAGATCTGTGCTGAAAATCAGTAGCAAAGAGACCAGCAGAATGATTTAAAATATTTTTAGTTTGGCCAGAAAGGAAGCTCCAATAAAGCTGTGGACTGTAATGATAGAGCAGGGGAGCTCCTGATTGCTGAGAAGGAATAGGAGAATAGAAAAATGGCCAAAGGGCATCAGAAGAACCAGCAATACTCCTCCCATTGCAACATTAAAATCACAAAAGTGAAAGACTTTGCTTTAAGAAGAAAGCCTTAGAACACTATGTTCCAGAATGGTGGTGGCCTAGAAAATGTGGTCCTTGGGACTGGATTCAGAGTGGTCATTGATCCAGTTGCTTGACCCAAGCAAAAAATTAAGCCTCCAAATAATAAATGAATGTCAAATGAAGTCATAAGAGTGGGGTCCTGATCTGTTAGATTATTATCCTTATGAAAGAGGTATTAGAGCATATTCTCTCTCATTTCCTTTCTCTCTTCTCTGCCCCAGTGCTAAGGACATGTAATAAAGTAGGGAGTACATGGCTTTCCACAAGACGGAATTGAGAACAGCTGAAACTGACCATCCTGGTACCCTAAGCTCAGACTTCCAGTCATCAGACCTGAAAAATAAACTTTTGCTGTGTAAATAATCTATTCTGTGGTATTTTGTAATGGTAGCACAGGCTAATTTAGGAGATATGAGTTCCCATACACCCTTCACATAGATTTCACTAATAACATGCTACATAACTATGGAAAATTTGTAAAAATTGAGAAATTAATGTTGATACAATAGTTTAAAGTAAAATGTAGAATTTACTCTAATTATTCATTTTTATGGCTAACATCTTTTTGGTACTCCAGTATTGAATCCAGCATACTATATTGCATTTATTTGCCATATCTCCTAAATATCTTAGCACATGTAGTAGCCTCTCAGTTTTTCCTTGTCTTTCATAACATTGATAATTTTGCCTGCTATTTTCTCATGATTGACCAAGACTATGGGTTTGAGGGATTTGTATTTAACAAAGGATATCACTTTCTCATTGCATCTTATGAAGGGTTAATTTCTCTTTAAACTTACTGGTTAACTTTGTTTGTGTCTGGATTTAGTAAATTGTCAATGTAGCCTCTGTTTCGTTTCTTTACTGAAAGGTTATTGTTTTTTCCTTTCCATGTTGACTTCATAGAAATGAGTTCCTAAATCAAATCACAATCAGTGACAGAGGAAGTAAGATTCACTTGATATAAGGAAGATTATTAAAGAGTTTGTGAACATGTGTTAGAAAACAACTGCAGTAATCAGTACTTTGGGAGAAAATTTTTAAACTATACACCTATCCATTTCTTTCTTAAAATGTTACCCACTAATTATAGAATTAATCCATTTCTACTGCCTGTAAGTATTATTAATACGGTATTTAAGCTCTAGTTCTCTCACTTACAGCACATTTATTAATTGTAATTTTTCTATAAATATGACATTTCTTTGTTCTTATTATGTATTTATATCAGTAAGTTATCATGTATACTTGTTTTATTCTTTGAGTTCTAATCCAATATTATAATTTATTTTGACATTCATTTTTTTTCCACCCTTGAAAGTTAGACCAACTAGAAGGTCAGTTTTCGTTTTTTATATTTAACACTGTTTTACTTTTGTGTACCACAAAAGCCTCCAAGTGCATGTTCTGTTTTCCCTGCCCTATCTTCAAAATCAATCATTTCCCCAAATATCCATGATTTCTTTTATTGGAGGATAGCATTTTTAAAAGAAGTTTTTGTTGCTAGGTATCTTCCTTGTGACTGGGGTGTCATTGCTTTTAAGCACTCTTAGAAGACAAAGCTAGGAAATATTTGTAAATATGTTATTAACTACATACATACATCTCTGAATTGATTCATTTATTTAACTATATATATATGTATTCAAGTAAACATGAACTCATAGTGATGTCTCTGAGTCTAATCTATCATCATATGGTTCATTCCAGTATTCATCTTTTGCTTATTTGTAACTTCTTTCTCTGACTATGTGAAACATGGCTTACATTATCTACAGTAAAATTTCAGAATTGCTAATTTCTTTCACTGTGGGAAAGAAGCATAACTTCTAGAGTACAGTGGTTTCAAAATTTTTTATTTGTTGTTGATTTTGTCTTTAGTGTAACACTGTCTAGCCAAAACACTTTATCAAAGTTATATAGGTGACCTAATTTCTTTCCCATCACCTTCAAAAAGAAGCCTGACCTCTATTTTAAGAGATCTTCTTTCAGCAGTTCTTGTGTGTTGTTCTAGAATTTTAATTCTTAGTCAGGATCCAAACAACTCTTCTACACATAATACCTGGTCTTCACTTTGTAATTTATTGATCAAGGTGTGTAAGGCCCAACTGGCGCCCATCTCCATCTTTCAGTCTGTGGAGATTAAATGAGTTAAAGAGAGTAAAATAAATCAAATCAAAAACCCTCATTAAACCAAGCTAGAGACGAACAATTTGAACACTACTGGCAAATTTAACTTGTTTCCTCTAATTTACTTTATCTTTATAATTCTTTTACACTGAGTTTTACTCACTTATTTGAATTCTAAGGAAGACAGATATCAAATAAAATGTACTTTTGTATTCCTTCATAAGTCCTGCTCTTGTAACAGAAACTGTGAACCCTACTCCAGGAAATAAAGACCAGAAACTACCAGGATCAATTGAAGTTAACCTCCTTTGCAAACTTAAGTTAACTATTATGATGCATATTCTGGTACTTCAAGGCTTTACTACTTCATTTCTGCAGCACAATATGATATGAAAGCTGCTGCAATCAACAGGCAATATTTAAAAAGTTTTTTAAATATTCTTTTTTTAAATTTATTTGATTAGTATATGTGCATAGTACATAATGTTTACATTCCTTGTGGGAAGGTGGTACATGTACATAACACATGTTAATTCCTTTTTCACCTCTTTTGTGTTCCCTTCCCCTTCCACCCATCCTTTCATCCTCTTCCTTGTTTTGTACATGTTTTATTTCTCATTTTTAAGTTACAGAAAACTTTTGCAAAGGTATTTTCAGCTGCAAACTTAAAATTAGAACAGTTTGATCATTTATATTTTAGAGATGACAAAAGGAAAACATGCAAATGAAATGAGAATTCAGTACTCAAAGCGCTAAAGTAATGATCCAACTTAATTATATCAATTGCATAAGATGAAACCTTCAGTCTTTCTGTTCTCTCTTTGATTCATCATTTTTAGGGGATATATACTTGCATGGACTTTGAGAAACAGTATAAATCTCTGCTTATGGTAACATAAAGAAAGGTAAAATATGACCAAAATATGGTAAAGGTCCTAACTTACAGATTTTTTTTTATTTTTCAAGCTTCAGCTCCAAGGTAATGTTTCTTTCTTTGAAGTGTGATAACTAGGGAACATTCTGATTTATCAGCCAGCAGATAGTTGTGGAGAGCTGCTAGCATTTCAATGAGAATGCCATTCTACATCATAGAAACACAGTCATATTAAATAGAATGAAAAGTTTGCAGAAAAAAGATCCAATCCACTAAAAGAGCTTTGTTCCTCAATGGGTAATCATCAGCAGGGCAGTTCTCTGTAATTTAGCATCTGGCATGCAGAATTTATAATTCAGAATAACTGAAAACCAAATCCATTCATTCAGAAGTTGGTTCATTAGATTTGGGTGCATTTTCTAAAAAGAAAAAAAAAGTTTGTGTGCCTTAGGAATCATGTAATACATTTCTCATCATTCTTTTGCTTAATATAATTTCCCTTTATTGCCTTTTCTAATATAAAGGTTAGGTTACTGTAATATAACAGTCATTCCCAATAAACATTTCATTATTGTGTGGCTTGCTTTGACTTTCCTCCCTCCTTACTCTATACCTTCCAATATCAGCCCCTATGTAGTCAGCCACTCATTTATAATAAACTTGGCATTCTACTCAGAAACCAAATGAGCCACACCCCAGAATGACTCCACAGCAATTTATGAAAATAGAGGAGATATGAGAATGCAAAATGCATTCATTCAAACAGTTGACCCAGATATGCTTTTAAACTGGTCAATGGTTACATTTCTTATAAAAGGCTGCAAATTAGTAGGAAACAAAATTTTGCAAATATAAAACTATTATGCTCTTGCATTCGTCTGAATTTTACTACTTGACATTTGGCCAATTAGCAAAGAATCTTTATGTGTTTGGTATGAATTATTTGGCATAACTCAACACCTTTTTGAGGAGACTACAAATACAGTGCTATATAATTATAAATTATATTATCTACAGCCAATAGAAAGAGACACTGCTACTTGGTGACATTTCAGTTTAAAATTTTTAAATGGCATTAGAATAAAAATTCTGTTCAATTGCATATAAATTGAATTAAGTGACACTGTTTAGCCTCAACAATATTCCCAGTCTAGTACAGGGATTAAGCATTTAAGTCCTATTGAGTAAGAAATTTTCTCCTCAAGAGATCTACTAACAGCATCTATCACATTCAAGGAAAGACTTTTCATTCGAGCCTCTAGAAATATTCTCAAGGTATCTTGCACCTCTACCAGCTGTTGCCACAGTTTGACAGTGGATGAATCAGTAAAGCAACAATATCTAATTGCCCACTTCCTGTCAGTTCAATATTGGGTGGCCTTGGTCATCCATATTCCTATTATGACATAATCATTTGTGGAAGAAACATAAATAATTAAAGTATTTCTGCAATGAATTGTCAAACAGTGAGAGACCTCTTTGCTTATTACTCAATTATCTCTACAATTGCCATCCAACTGAAATCTTAATATTAGGTCACACATAGCTACACATTAGAAAATTACTAAACACTTGGAGATATCTCAGAATAATGCTTAGTACTCTTTTCTACATAGATTTTGGAAAGTAGAGTTCTATTATTAGAATATCACTCTAAATATGGAGTTTCTCTTATTGTTCCATTTATTTGCACATTTCACCCAAAAGTTGGTCATTTACTTAAAAGTCCTTTTCTTGCCATTAGGTCCTTTTCATGCCATCATGATTATACTGCAAAAATTTGAAGACTATGTGATGTGGCACATACACTTAAGCTATTTCCTGGGAATATTTTATCCAAAAAATTTAATGTATTCCTGTATTTATTGTAGCAGAAGAGATAGGAGGAAGAGACTTCAGTACTTGTTTATAGAAAAATACATCATATAGTCAACTCAGCAGTGAGGCCAAGCCAATGGAGAAGACAATGCTCATATTCAGATCTAAGTTTTCTGATATCTTCTAATACAGAAAGAAATGGAAGTAGGAAAAAGAGGCTGCAGCTATGAAAGGGAATATGGGAAGAAGTGTCTCATTTATCATCCATGATGGTAAAGAGCCAAAGGCAGACCTCACTGGAGTGTTGCAAAGATATCAAAGCTTTCAGGAAGCAGTGTACTCAAAGTGCTGTCTAATGAAGCACCACACTGAATAAGACAAAAAATGCTAGTTGTGGTGGTGTGTGCTTGTAATCCCAGCACTTGGGATGCTGACTGCTTAAGTTTTAGGCTACCATAGGCTGCACAGTGAGTTTATGGACAGTCTGAGCTACATAGCAAGACCCTGATGAAAAAGTAATAAAGATAACAGGTACTGCAATTATAAGTGCCTACTACGCACTAAGGTTTATGCTTGTGCCTTTATTTGTGTGTGAGCTCCCTTAATCTTCACAAGATCATGACAAAAAAAAGGATATTGGCTTAGAGAAGTTATATGTCTTGCCCAGTTCTGTTGCCTGCTACATATTATCATTGAACTTCTGACTCACAGTATAAAATCATGGATACATCCTTATTTACATATTAGAAAACTACTAAACACTTGGAGATATCTCAGAATAATGCCTAGTACTCTTTTCCACATAGACTTTGGAAAGTAGAGTTCTATTATCAGGATATCACTCTATATATGGAGTTTCTCTTATTGTTCCATTTATTTGCGCACTTAACCCAAAAGTTGGTCATTTACTAAAAAGTCCTTTGCTTGCCATCATCACAAGGGGCCATTGTTTTGTATCAGTTTCATAAATTACATAACTGAGATTTTAAGGTTTATATCCTCCTTGCTCTTTAATATTGCTTAAAGAATTTTATTTAATGTCCCTCCTGTTACAAACCATGTTATATCAAGATTGCATAGTCATTTTTGTTTACCTCTTTTGCAATAGCATCAATTTAAAAATGTGAGTCTAGATGATCAATCTCTTGCTTAGGAGATGAGTATCCAACAATTTTGTAGATTGGTTTTGCAACCCTACGTAAATGATTGTGTAAGACAAATTAACACCTCAAACATCACAGCAATTTCAAAAATATGTCTCTGAATTTGCTTTCTCACTTTCTATAATCACTTTTTCATACCATGTTTGTATTTGCTAAATATTCAAGTTAGTCATCACTGCCCTATGTGTCATATTTCACCGAGAATGTAAAATAAGTAGATTGGTGTGGTGGATTAACTAATGGTCAACTTGTAACATCCAGCTGAACTGAATCAGCATGATGGTGGGTGTGGATGCTTCACTGGAAGATTGTTGCCAACAGCATAAAAGGAGAACTGGAGGGGAAGATGGTGTGCTATTGATTCACCAGAAGAAGCTTGTCACGCTGTTTGTTCTGACATGAACTCAGCTCTTCTCATCATTGGAGGAACTCAGATCCTCCTGTTCCTGATAATGATTGCAGTTAATTTGGGGAGAGCTCTGGTCCTTACCTTGAGCATCACTTCCTGGCTGCATGCAGATCCCTCAGCGTGCTGGCACAGATCCTTCATCCCACTGGTGCAGACTTTCTAGCTTCCACCACTGACCTTTAGGCTTTTTCAGTGTAGATCTTTGATACAGACTTGCATGAGATGTTGTGGGCGCTAAGCCTCCAGTTCAACTTGTGGAGGACACTGCCATAGGCTCAAGGTCTTCAGCTGGACTTGTGTAGGACATTGCTGTGGGATCTATACCCTCAGCTGGATTCTTTAGATCTCTAGTGTGTGGAAAGATCTCCCACACTCTTTTGCATTTAACTTTTTGTGTCAATATTATAAAATAGTCTTCTAAATTAAGTGTTCTGTATTAAATCTTTTTCCTTGTAAACACTGACTACAACAGGAGCTGGGGAATCATCATTTTATCAGAAAAAATATCTTAGTAGCATCTTCTCCAATCTTTGTATTTTCTTTTTTACTACAGTGGAAGAAAAGAGAATTCCATAAGTATATGACACTTAGACCATAATTTCTATAGACCAACCATGTGACAGATAAAATCCACAAATCAAATCCACAGGGGAAAGAATGAAGACAAGAAATATGGAGATTGACAAGTTATTTCACACAGTAGCAGAATTCAAAAAAGAGATCAGCACAGATAGGTTTCTTCACCATGATGTGCAAAAACTGTATTTTCGCTCGAAAACTAGGTCTGAGTAATAGGCTAGCAGGTTTGTACCCTGTTTACTTCAAGGAATTGTAACTAGATATTTGCAAGAATTCCAATGTTCCTGTGGAATGGAGAAGGCAAACTTTTTAAAAAACATATAAAGCCTAGATAGTTACAATGGCTTTTACTCCAGCCAACTTACATGAAGCTAGAACAGGAAAATAAAGATCATTCATTGATGAATAATACAGAAAAGGAACTGGCGTGTTATTTACCTGAAATGTTATAGGAAATATATAGGAAAGAACAACAAAACTTAGAAATAAATCAACTTTCACTGGAATACTTTGTAATAAAGCAAATAAAGAATCAAAAACATTTATAAAGGAAGATCACAGATCATAAATGTATAGTCATATAAAAACAGGGAACAACATAAGCAATGAAGTGGGAGCAGGAATCACAAAGGAAACAGGATCATAAAGAAAAGAAATACATGAAAACACCAGAACTAATAGAATCATGAAAGAGATACTACAGAAAACTGGATGTAACACTGTAAGATAACAAGATATACATTGGTCTCTATCATCTGCTTCTGACATACAGTCTGAAGAAATCTTCTAGATGAGGGAACTAAGACAATATTTTATTTCAGTATTTGTTTTTTGCGTTAGTTTCTGCCACCGATTTCCTCAACTTTGCAATTTCCTGAGCAATAGGAATATCTAACACAGAGCTTATATATCCTTTGGAATTTCCTGGATGATAACAGCATATTACGTTTTAATGAGATAACACTTGGTGGGCTGCTGGATTGCCTCAGGTTGGGAGGTGCTAGTTGCCAGGGAAACCAACCATACGTTTAGAAGCTTTTGACATTCAGCCCTAATCCCCTCTTCTGTCCTCCAGAGAGAACAAAAGAACTTGAAATTATGAAGATCAGTGACATAACAAGTTATGCCTATATAATAAATCTCCATAAAAATCCAAAAGACAGCTTTCTGGAAGCTTCTGGATACTGGAACGTGTGAAGGTTACTGGAGAGAGTATGGCATGAAATCTCTATTGCCGTTCCCACATTTTTTTTCCCCTAAGCGTCCCTTCTATCTGTCTGTTTCTCCGTATTTTTGTAGTATACTTTATAGTAAAGGGGTTAATGTAAGTAAATTCTTTTCTGAATTTTTTGAGGTACTTTAGCAAGTTAATTGAAGGTGAAGTGTTTTAGAATTTTATGGTTTATACAGGTCATTCAGAAAGGGTAGTAAGAATCTGGAATTTAAAATTGTTATCTGAAGTGAGGCGTAGTTTTGTGGAGCTGAACAATCAATCTGGGAGATTTGAGACTATTTTAAGGTAGGTAGTGCTAAATTGAGGTAAATTATTATTCTCTTTACTGAGAATTATTTGTTGGTTACCAGCATCTTCCACACAATTTAGACAAAGAAGTATTCTGTGTTAGGTGGGAGAGTACAGGGAAAATATAATTCTTTTCTTCCTTCAGATAAAAATAGAAACATGGAAGATAGAAATTAAAATAAATAATTATGTCATTAATAAAATGAATAAAGAGTTTCAAAAGGGTATTGAGAAAATAATAGATTTACAAGACAGAGAAAGGAGAGTGTAATTATGTGTAATTGGATTACCTGAGGAAGAAAACTGTAACAATGAGATAGAACAAATTATAAAATATGCTGTTAAAATATATTAAAAAGGCAAATGGATATACATAAAGAATTTTGTAAAAGACACTGTTAGTAAGAGAAATTGAACCAGACAGTCAATAGTGAGAAATATATTGTTAAAGTTAAAGGATTTTAATTGGAGAATGAATTCTTTTAACAGTCAAATCAAGTCACATACAAGGAGAAAAAAATTAAGATTTCTTCTGTATTCTCCACTCAAAATATTCTATATCAAAGTACAATTAAACAGCATCTACAAGGTATCAAGAAAAGAAAATGTGAACCAATAATTTCTATCCAGTCAAATTGTTCTTCAGGTGTAAATACTACAGAAAAGTGGTTTTGAAGTGGCAAGACTTCAGAGATTATTGTTTCTGTGAACGAACCTGAACAAACTAAAAGCAGTCCAATTTGAGCCAAAAAAGGGATAACAAAGAAAATTAAACCAAAGTTATTGGCAATGGATTTTGAAGATACATGACTACATAACTGATCAAACAAAAGTATGAATAGAATGACACAACAGAATGTAAATGCCATATACCATAAAATATAGAGGTCATATAAATTACACCATTTCAGAGGAATATAGGAAAGTATGTTGAGATAGAATAAACACACTAATTGCCTCATTCATAATATGGGAAATAAAAAGAGCTACTTAAATATGATGATGTATAGTAATAGTTGAGGAGTAAAATACTTGTATCTTTACTGTACAAAAGGAAAAAGCATGAAAGTATACCATTAAATTATTTTATTTTATGATGGAAAGAAGCATCTTATCTGTATACAAAGGTAATTACACTTACATCACCAACTTAAGTGACAAATTTAAGAGTAAATCACAAAATGAAACCAAAGTCTGTGTTGTAGGTACTATAAGTACAAGAGATATTTCTAAACCAAAATGATTTGTAAAGATGTGAAGTAATATTATTTACAGAGAAGTGAACACAAAAGAAATGTAAGAGTCAGGCAGATTTTAATATAAAATATTGTTCAGCTAAGGCCAAAAATAATAAAAAGGACAGACAAAGACACTTTAAATTGATGAAGGATGCAATTTACAAGTAAGATTAAAACAAATTGTGTATCACCAAGTCACACAGTAAAAGAATTCAGAGACATCATAAGAAATAAAAAGAGAAATAGATAAAAATATTAGCTTGATAATTCTCTTTCAATCTATGTCAAATCAAATATACAAAACATGTAAAAGTATAGAAGAAACTGAGAATGTAATTTATAGGAAAAAATTATGTATAATTAATACAATATTATAAGAATAAAGAAGGAAAAATCTTATCAATAGACTACAGTATTCACTAACTGTTCTAACATAAAAATAGTTTCTGATTATAATGAAGTATGTTTAGACATTTATAAACCTTTTTTTTTTTTCCCCCTCCGGTACCAGGAACTGAACCTTGTGCTTGCCAGGCAGGCGCTTTGCCGCTGAGCTAAACCCCAGCCCCTTATAAATCTTTTTAATAGCAATAGTTGTTTTGTAAATTAAAATTACAAAACAGCAATAGTTGTTTTGTAAATTAAAATTCCCCATAATTTTTTGAGAGTCAAAGAGAGAATACAAAATTAAAGTACACTTGTCTTCAAAATAAATGTGATGAAACTGTAGCCAAGTGTGGTTGTGTGCACTTGAATTCCCAGTACTCTAGGAGGCTGAGGCAAGAGGATCACAAATTTGAGCCCAGCCTGTGAAAATTATAACTTAATGATCCATCTCAGAATAGAAGGTAAAAAAGCTCTGGGGATATAGCTTCATGCAAAAAGTCTAGTTTAAATCCCCAGTTAAAAATATAAAATATAATACAACTGAAGCTAAGAGATGCAACTAAAGCAGTGCTCAATGGAAAATTCAGAGTTTTAACTATGTTAATATAAGTAACAAGGAAAAATGAAAGCAAGTGAACTAATAATCTGACTTAACATTAAGAAATATAGGAACAAAATAAAGCAAGTTTGAATTACTGAAAAATAGAGTTAAATTAAAAACATATTAGAATAAATGAATAAATAAATAATCTCCAGCTAATGTACTTAAGAAAAAAGGAAAGGTAATCATTAATAAAAATTTAAAAATGCTAAGAACAAATGATTACAGAATCATAATTAGTTGAAAGGGTAAGAATATACTTTTTAAAACCTATAAATAAAATTGAATATCTCAGTGAAATGCTAGTAGCCTAGGAAAATATACTTGAGAAAAATGCACTTCAGAAATGATAGACAATCCACATGGATGCATTTCTAGAGTGTATGATAAAAAAATTCAAATTTAACTCTCAAAATAGCAGTAGAAACATGGTTTCACCAGATATTTTCAAAATTTCTAAAGGATAGACAGTGACAAAAATAACAAAACTTCTTAAGAAAAGAAAAAACTATATATTTGTCTTTTGGAGACAGGGTTCACTAATGCAATTTGGCTTAACCTTGAACTCATTTTGTATCCCAAGCTGGCCTGGAACTCATGGCACTCTCCCTATCTTAGCTTCCAGAGTGCTGGGATTATAGCCATGCAACACCACACCCAGTTTATGAGAAAGGAAAATTTTCAAATTCTGTTTATGAAGAGCTTCACACTAACATTTATACTTGGAAATGATCTCACAGAACATAATAATAATACCTACAAATATCATAGTCATGTTAATAAATCATGTCTATTAATGAAAAAATTCTCAAACAAGAGTAATCTTTCAAAATTATCCTTGGAACATCGGTCTATGTTCTGTTGCTATGATACAATACCTGAGGCTGGTTAATGTATAGGGAAATAAGTTTCATGTATAACACAGTCCTAGAGGTTCAAGAGTATAATGCTAGCTTTCAGAGAGATCTATTTAGTTGTAGTCACCTCTGTTGGGTAACATTAAAGTGGTGGTAGAGTGTGCAAAAACAATTATATAACACAGGAAGGTTGGTACCAAAGAGAGGCTCAGTCTTTCTCATTTAATAATTTACCTTCTTGAGAACTAACACATTTTGTGAGATCAAACTGAATTTCTTCTAACAGTGATGACTCTATGACATAATTACCTCCCACTTAGCCCCAGTTCTTAAAATTTCCACAACCTGTTAATACTGCCACACTGGGGACTGAGGTACTAATACATGAAGCTATGTGGAGCACATTCAAGTTATATGCAAACCGCAGCACCTGGAAATATTTGAAGTTCTTATGCATGCATTGGACTCTGTTAGTGCCAAGGGCTCTGTACATGTTGAGATCTGTGAATATACACAAGAGTAACTAGAAAAGGTTCTAAATTTTCTGATCTCTGATCTTCAAAGATAGAAAGTAAAGGCTAAGGAAGAGCTTTCAAAAATTGGTTGAATGCCAAACTGTATACCGAGTCCTTAAACAAAAAACACGGAAAACAACTTGGATGTAAGTATTAAAGGCAATCACTGTCCAATTATTATGTAATGAATAAGCAAACTTGGTAGAGGCTTTAGTGTTTTCAGATGACAATGAATACAGTTTTTCAGAATTAATTCAGAGAATTCATTAAGAACAAAACAATTATAGAAATTACAACAATCCCCAAATTCTAAGGAAGGTTTGACCCAGTGTTTCATTCAACTTATACAATTTCAGCCAAAAAGAATGGGACATTTGAGAAAAACAGTACAAAAAAGAATCAATTAAACTATCTCTGAAGATGTCTCAGTTCTGTATTTCTTAGATGAAGAATTCAAATCAGTTATTAGTACTTATCATCTCTGGCCATTAGATACATGCAAATTAAAAAAAAAAACACTCATATTCCATCTTACTCTGGAAAGAATGGCTATTATCAGTAAATCAAATAATAACAAATGCCGGCAAGGCTAAAGGGGAAAATATGCCCTTCTACATTGTTAGTAGGAATATAAACTAGCACAACCACTATGGAAATAAATATGGCAATAATAAGTAAATATGCGCCTAAAACCAGAATCCAAACATTTTCATAATAAATGAGAGAAACAATACAATAATAATAGTTGCAGATCAATACCACAATTTGGGAATAATTACCAAGAAAATGGAATGCATGACTAACATTATAAACTAATAATACTTGACAGATTCTTGCAGAATATTCTATCCAATGATAGCAAAATACATAGTCTAAGTGTATATAAAATATTTTTTAAATGAAAACATATTATGTCATAAAATGAGTGTTTAAAGGGATAAAATATTTTCAAGTAATTTTTAAACACAATGGAGTGAAATTAGGACTCAATAACAGTAGGACACTTGGAAAATTGAAAAAATATGTAGCAATTATGCAATTCATCATACATAACCAGTGGCTCCAAGAAGAAATCATATGAGAAATAA
>NW_004955503.1:3779774-3787728 GCF_000276665.1 Chinchilla lanigera
ATATGATTTAGTGAGATAGTGGATGAACCTTTTCTGAATTAATTCTAGGATGTCAGTATTATTCTAGTGAGAAATATATGATAGACGAGAAATCTGTAGGTCAGTATTTCTTAGAAATTTAGGCACAAAAATCCTCAACAAAATACTACCAATTTTATTCTCACAGAATCTAAAATGAATTATACAACATATTTAATTGATACTGATACCAGGAATGCAATGTTGACTTCATGTATGAAATTAATGAAAAACACAGATTAATAAAATAAAAGCAAACATATATATGATCACCTAGATACAAAAAAGTCTACAAAAAATCCAACACAGTTTGCCAAAACAGAAAAAAAACATAAAAAGTAAGAATAGACATTAACTTTCTCAACTTATTAAATACCATATAGGAATATCCCCCAACTAATGTTATATTTTAACAGTGATTGACTGAAATCTTTCCACGTAGTTGGGAAGAAGAGAAGGAAGGATGCTCCCTAATTTTTATTCATCATTGTACTAAAGGTTTTACACATAACAGTTAAGCAAGAGAAATAAATACAACACATTTGGATTAGATGGGGGAAACTTCTATTTGCAGGTATCATTTTACATGTAGAAAATCCCAAGGATTCTCCAAAAACTATTAGTATTAAGAACAAGTTCTCTGCAGAGAAGATCAAAAGAAACATCAATTATATTTATATAAATAAGCAGTGAAAAATATAAAAGTAAAATTGAGTAGATAATTCTATGTGAAAAAAATTAAGAAATTAGGAATACATGTAACAAAAAGAGTACAATTTTATACTCAAAAGTACAAACACTTTTGAAATAATTAAAGATGACCTAACTAAATAGAATGAGATCTCATTACGATGGCTTATAAGTTATAATATTGCTAAAATGGCAATAATACCAAAATGGATCTATGGATTCAGTACAATCCCTTTAAATATCCTATCAAGCTTTTTTTTCTGCAGAATTTGACATGCTAATCTTGAAATTCATATATAAATGTAAACAACCTAGGACAGTCAAAACACCTTGAAAAAAACAAATTCAGAGGACTCTTACTATAAGATTTTAAAAGTAGCTATAATGCTATAGTATTCAACACTGAGTGGTTTGAGTATATGTGTAGATATAAAATTCAGTAAAATAAAATTTAAAGTTAAGAAATAAACTCATACATCTATGTTTAATCTAATTTCAACATAATTGCCAAAAATTCAATGGGAGGTACAGTCTTTTCAAAAGATGATACTAAGACATCCATATATCCAATTGCAAAAAAAGTACAATTGGACTCTTAACTCACATCACACACAAAATGTAATACAACATGGATTTAAGACCTAAGTATAAGATGAAACAATAGAAAAATTTTAGAAGAAATCACAGTAGTAAATCTTTCTGATTTTGGATTAGGCAAGAAAATTCAGATAGTACACCAATAACATAAGCAATAAAAGAGAAAGCAGATACATTGAGGTATGTCAAATTAAAATGTTTGTCCTTCAAAGGATATTCTCAAGAAAGTGAACCATAGCATGAAAGGAAGTACTTTTGTAAATCATGTGTCTGGTAGGTGTGCTATAGTATATAATAAAAATCGATATTTGACTCTAAAACAGAAAATTACCTTTTAATTGAAAATAGGCAAAAATTTGAATTACTTCTTCAAATTAAGACCACAAAAGATGAACAAATGTATGAAAAAATATTTGTCCCTATGTGTTATTATGGAAATTCTATACTTCACATTCAGTTACATGGTTATGTTTGTAAGGACAAAAACAAACAATCACCAGTGTTGTCAAGGATATGGAAAAATTGAAATCTTACATACCTGGTGGAGCTATAAAATGGTATAATCATTCTGGAAAACAATTTGACAATTCCATAAAACTTTTAAACAGGAATCATACAATTCAGGAATTCTACCCAAAACTATATAGTCTAGAGAATAAAAAACATGTCCGTATATCAAAGATCACACATGAAAATCATAACAGTATTATTCATATTAGCCCCCAAATAGAAACAGTCCAAATATCCATCAGTAGATGAATACATAAATGAATTCGGTACATCCATATAATAAACTGAAGTGCTGAAATATACCAAAATATGGATGAATATTAAATATACTATGGTAAGTAAAGAGAACCAGACAACATGGTGACAAATTGTTTGACTCCATTTATATGAAATGTCTAGAATAGGTGAGTGCATAAGAAGAGAAAAAAAGTTAATATTTACCAACATCTATGGATGTGGGTTGAGGAATGATGGGAAGAGAAAGGAGCTTAGAGTTTACTGTAGTCTTTGGATTAGGCTTTGAGGCAAGGACTTACTATTTGGCATGAAGAAAATATTCTAGAAGTAATAGTCACAGTTGTACAGCCTTGTAATTGTGCAATCAGCAAAACTGCTGAATTCTACATTTTAAAATAATGGGTATTACTATTTTTAAGTCATATTTTAATAAAAAAATACTGAAAAACTCAAATGAAATGTAGTGAACAGATTCCTACAGTACATTTTAAAAAACATGGATCCAAGTCCATAGTATTTATTGTAAATATCATGAACTGTTCACTCTTTAAAAAATCAATGAAAACAATTGATCATATTAATTTATCCACAGAGAAAATTACACACTCACCTGTAGAGATGGTAAAAGATATTTGAAAAAATTAATAACATCTCAATTTTAAGAAACCAAACAGAATAAATCAATCTCTTTAATGGAATTAACTATATCTCAGCACAAAAATCATTATCATAAGGAAACATAGCAATGATTACCCTCAAATTCAGCAAAGATTTTCAACTTCCCACTAACTATACCATCATTTAACATTTCATTTCATACAAATAACTTATGCAATTATATAAGGAATGTCTACTTTCAAAAATGGTAAAAATTAAAATTCATAGATGATTCAATCGTGTAAGTAGGAAATAGAAGAGAGTTAACTGAGAAGATAATCATCAGCAAACAAGATTTCAGTAAGGTAGTGGAATATCATATATTGAAATAATATATATTATATTGAACTCACTTCCAATAACAATAGTATTATAAACTATGTATGAACAAACTTACAAATATATAATAACTGCCAAAAGAAAAATTATAGTAGATCATTTGTTTTATTTCTATGGCAGAGTGATATTATTTAATTTCCCTATGCTATCAATAACTATTCTTCATTTAAAAAGTTAAATGTACCAAAATACACATAAGATAAAATTTAGTGTATTAATTGTTTTAAGTATACAATTCAGTGGTTTTGAAAAAAAATTTAAACACTAAAAAATACAAGAATGCACCCACAACCTGGCCACATTACTATTATAAAAACAACATTGCATCTGTGTAATATCTTTCTTCCCAAGGAAAAGTATAAATATATTGTGGTCTTCCTATGAATATAAACAAGCTATATTTTTAATCTGTTTGTTTTTTGTTTTTGTGGTACTGGGGATCAAACTCAGGACCTTGCGCTTGCCAGGCAGGCTCTTGAGCTACATCCCCAGCCCTATATTTTTAATCTGAAATTAAATTTTTCCACAATTCTTGTAGGAAAACATAAAAGCAACAACACCAAAAAACTCTGGAAAAAATAGATAATGATGTTAGATTTTTAATCTGTTCTACACTTCCAGAAGTCTTCCTTCTAATGAAATTCTTATAGAGGCCTTTTGTTCCCCTTTGCTATCTGCATTTCCTAGATAAAATTATAACAATGACATTTTTGCTGAAACTATAGGCAGGGTTGTTATATTTTCCATGAAATATTTCAGCAAAATTTTTATCAGGTGATATGTTTGTGCTCCTGTTTGAGTGTCCATGAACATTCATTGACACAGATTTTTCTCCTCAAATCTCAGAATAAAGAAAAAAATCTCACAAGGATTTGCTTACTGACACAAGTTGATCTATGAAAGTTTTAGCTATGGTTCCAATAAGATATGAACAAAACTCAACTGTTAAGAGTCAATAAAGGAGAATTGCATGTGCATTCCACTACCATCACACACTAGAATTCTGTAAGCATCACTTTATTGTCTACACTGAGAAATACTTCGTTGTTTGTCATACAAAAATCACCTAGTTAGTAGACATAAATAGTATCCAAGCCAACTGTGAAAACTGTGAGTAATTTAAAAGATGTATGCCTAAGTTTGGAGCTTTTTTGTGCTTATGGGATAGACTGAATAACTTTTTCTCAATTGCTTCCTCTGGAGAATGTAGTCTATTCTCTATGCCACTGGACATTTGTGCATGCTGTCATGATCCATTCATACTGAATTGATGTGTCAACTTCAAAACGGGGTGGATTCACATTTCAATAAGCCAATGGATTTGTACTTGTATATAAGGTGGTAGATAATGAAAAATAAAAACTCATATATGTTCAATTATCTTGTATATTTCCCCTGTAGATGTAGTTTAAAAGCATGTTTTCCTTAATATATGTATTAGAATAATGTTAATGTACCTCCTAAGAATCATTGCTTGCTACTTCATAAGGAATTTGGGCTCCAGGAGGAAAGAGCAACAGTTTAATACTGCAAAATTCAAGAATCAGTTAAAGTGGATTGCTTAAATTGTCCATGTGAACATATAATGTAAAATATACAGTGTAAACATAGGATTTTAGGATCTATTTGTTCCAAAGTTTCTGGCTTATAAATCATTCCATTATTGTAAATTTTGTGTCTTTTCCCTTTATCTATTTCACTTTTGCATCCTACTTTGAATTGAAATTGGAAACTGTAACACAAGGAGAGATTCATGGATGAGTTTAGGCATGAAGCAGTTATGATTAAAACTTTATTGAGGTCAGTGTTTTACTAGACCCTCACAGTAACATCACCATTGCACCACTTGACCTTTTTTGCCTGTCTGTGATGACAAACTGATGATTTGAAGAGTTGTTAATCACTGAGTGATCAAGCTAAGAGCTCAATTTTGTTTTCAACTTAGATAAAAAATAGAGTAAATTCAAATGATTTTCTAATTTTTCTATAATATAATCAAAATATTATTGTATAAAATAAAGTAATAAAATATCACTCAAAATACTTTAAAATGTTATTGTGTGAAAGCATATCTCCACTGTAAACAAACTCTCCCATCATTTGTTATGTAAGTTTAAAGGACAAAGAACACTATATATCATTCCACGTAGTTATCATCTCTATGTTTTAAAATGTCACACAAATATGATTTTGATGACTGCTACCTCTCCCATGTTTAGAAGCTGAGTCGCTTGCTACACATTTTAAAATTTGCTGATCTAATAAATGTTCTCATCTTATTATGTAGTATTTTGGCTTGTTTTTTTTTTAATTTTAAGAAATAAAAAAGGTAAACATATTAACAAGCAGACATCCATTTACAAAATAGCATAAGAACAATGCAAAAAAAACCAGAGTTACAGACAAAGTTGTAGGAAATTAACAATGCTTGTTGTATTACTTACTGATATCTTCAAAGTGATTTCTCAAGAAAACAAATAGAAACATACAAGATTGATCAAACAAGTAATCATTAACTGTTCCTTTCTGTAGAGACACAGAAGACAGTACTATAACTATATTAGCTATCCTGTATATACATAATTACATAATTTCCCCTTTTTTCCCTTTCCTTTTCCCACACCCTAGATGCTCTTTACTTTTGAGCATTTTCCTTTCATTTTACAATGTTTGTCATACCCCCTAGTTTTTCTTCACTCTTTCAGGTCTTACACTAGTGAGACAATACAAGGCTTACACATGCAGGTCTGATTTATTTCACTTAGGAGTGTAGTCACTAGTTGTGACCATTTACCTATAAAACACTCTAGTTTACCTTTCTTTATACCTGAGTAATATTCTGTTATATAAAAGTACCACAATTTTTTTTATCCAATCCTCAGTGGATGGACATTGGATTGCTTCTACAGTTTAGCAATTACAAATTGAGCTGCTATGAACATGGTTGCATACATATCACTGTGATATGATGTTTTTAGATCTTCTGGGGAAATACCCAGAAGGGGAACAGTTGGGTTGAATGGGACCTCTAGACCTAGTTTGCTGAGGAATCTCCAAAATGATTTCCACAGTGGTTTCACCAGTCTGTCTGCCCACCAGCAGTGGAGAAGAGTTCCTATTTCTCCACAGCCTCACCAGCATTTGTTATTGGTTGATTTCTTAATGCTAGCCATTCTTACTGGGGTGAGATGAAATCTCAGTGTTGTTTTAATTTGCATTTATAAAATGACAAATGATGTTGAACATTTTCTCATGTATTTATTTGCCATTTGTATTTCTTTATTTGAGAAGTGTGTATTGAATTCAGCTGCCCATTTTTTGACTGGGTCTTTGAATTTGGGCGGGGGGCTAATGATTTTCAATTCTTTATATGTCCAAATAGAAGACCTTTGTCTGAGGGACAGTCAGCTAAATTTTTTTTCCCAATTTGTGGGTTTTCTTTTTACTCTGCTGGTGATTTCTTTAGATGTGCAGAAACTTTTCAGTAGGATGAGATCCCAGTTGTTGATTCTATCAAGTGTTTCACGTGCAATTTGGCTTTTGTTCATGAACTCTTTACCTACCCCTAAGTCATGAAGGTTTTTTCCTACTTTCTTTTCCAATATGTTTACTGTTTCTGTTCTAATATTGAGATCTGTGAACCATTTAGACTTGAGCTTGGTACATGATGATGGACACGTCTATTTTCAGTCTTTGCTAGGTAGCAAGCCAATCTTTGCAGCACCATTTATTCAAGAGGCTATCATTCTTCCAGTGAGTTTGTTTGTCCCCATTGTCAAAGATTAGGTAGCTGAGTGTGCTTGTGGTTGTGTCTGTTTCTTCCAGTCTGTTCCATTGATCCTCTGGTCTGTTTTTTAGCCAGAAAAGCTTGATTTTACTACAGTAGCTTTGTAGTATAATTTCAGGTCAGAGATTGTGATTCCACATGACTTGGCCTTGGTGCCCAGGATTGCTTTTGCATTCAGGGTGTCTTCTGGCTCCAGATGAATTTGAGGAATATTTTCTCTAGATCTGTGAGTTATGCTAATGGTAGTTTAATGGGATTGCATGGAATCTGTACAACAATTTTGGGAGTATGGTTATTTTCACAATGTTGGTTTTTCCTATCCAGGTGCAAGGAATATTTTTCCATTTACTGAAATCCTTTTGATCTCTTTTTTCACAGCACTGTAGTTTTTATTGAATAGATCTTTGACTTGTTTTCTTAGATTGATTCCTAAATATCTCAGTTTCTTGGATGCTATTGTGAAAGGTATGGTTTACTTTATTTCTCTTTCAGTCTGTATGTTATATGTGAATAGGAATGCTATGATTCTTTGGTGTTCACTTTGTATCCAGCTACACTGCAGAATTTGTTGATTAATTCAAGGACTGTCCCGTGGAATTTTGGGGGTCTTGCATGTAAAGTATCATGTCATCTGCAAATAGTGATAGTTTCACTTCTTCCTTTCCTATCCTTATTCATTTTATTTCTCCTCTTGTCTAATTGCTTTGGCTAATGGTTCCAGAACTATGTTGAAGAGGACTGGTGACAACAAATATCCTTGTCTTGTTTCTGATTTTAAAGTAAAAGCTTTCAATTTTTGTTCATTTAGAATGACGTTGGCTGCTGGATTGTCATAGATGGCTTTGATCAGGTTAAGGTAAAGACCATCAATTCCTATTTTTTGTAGAGGTGTTATCATGAATGTATGTTGGACTTTGTGGAAAGCTTTTTCTGCATCTATTGACAGGATCATATGGTTTTTGTCTTTGGCTTTATTGATATGGTGTATAACATTTATTAATTTGCGAATATTGAACCATCCCTGCATTCCTGGAATGAATCTGACTTGGTCATGGTGTACGATTCTCTTGATGATTCATTGCATTCTATTTGCTAGCATTTCGTTGAGCATCTCTCCTT
>NW_004955503.1:3788479-3809450 GCF_000276665.1 Chinchilla lanigera
TGCATCCCACAGATTCCTGTAAATGGATTTACATTTTCATTTGTTTGTAGGTATTTTTTATTTCTTCTTTAATTTCTTCTGTGACCCATTGGTTGTTCAGGAAGATGTTGTTTAATTTCCAAGTATTTATGGACTTTTTGGAGTTCCTTTTGTCATTAATTTCCAATTTCATTGCAGTTTGGTCATATAATATGCATGGGATAATTTCAATTCTTTTGCATTTATATAGGTATGCTCTATGGGCTAGAATGTGGTCTATTTTAGAAAAAGTCCCATTTGCACCTGAGAAAAATATGTATTCTGATGTTGTGGGGTGGAATACTATATACATCTACTAAGTACATTTGTACACAGTTTTGGTTAGGATCTGTTATTTCCTTGATGACTTTTTTCCAGTTGACCTATCTCTTTGTGTTAAAGGGATGTTGAGATGCCCTGTTATAACAGTGTAATTAATTATATGACTTTTCACGTCTGTTAAGATTTGTCTTATATAGTTTGGTGCTCTGATATTTGGTGCATACATATTTATGATTGTTATCTCTTCCTCTTGCAGTTTTCCCCTAACAAGTATGTAATGACCTTCTTTATCTCTTTTCATTGTTTTTGGTTTGAAGTTTACATTGTCTGCAAACAGAATACCTACACCTGCTTTTTTCTGTGTTCCTGTTGCATGGAGGATTGCTTTCCATCCTTTGATTTTCAGTCTATGGATTTCCTTTTGAGTAAAATGTGTTTCCTGTATACAGCATATCGTTGGATTTTGTTTCTTAGTCCACTCTGCCAGTCTATTTCTTTTGACTGGCAAGTTAAGACCATTTACATTAATGGTTATAATGGATATGTGTTGACTTATCATTGTCATGTTATTTACTTGCTGTTGGTTTCCTACTTTCCCTCCTGTTTTATTGCTTGTTCTTCTTGAAGTTCCTTTCTATTGTTGTTCTTGAAATTGTGGTCATGTTTTTCTCTGCCTAGAATATCTTTCAGTACACTTTGCAATGATGGTTTGGCACTTATGAAGTTCTCCAGTTGTTCATCATGGAAATATTTTATTTCTCTGTTGAATTTGAAGGAAAGTTTGGCAGGGTACATCAGTCTTGATTGGAAGCTGTTTTGTCTGAGAACCTGTAATACCTTGCAAGCACTTCTCAATTGGATAATTTGTGTTGAGAAGTCTGCCGTGATTCTGATGGGCTTTCCTTTCTAGGTAATCTGTTTCTCTTCTCTAGCAGCTTTTAATATTCTGTTCTTTTGCTGGAGATCTGGGATCTGGACTATTATATATCTGAATGTCATTTTATTTTGGTTATGGTTCGTTGGAGCTCTATATGCCTGATTTACCTGTATCTCAGCTTCAGTTTCCGTGCTTGGGAAATTTTCTGCTATTATGTCTGTAAATATTCTTTTTGTGTCATTTGTGTTGCCTCCTACTGTTTCAGTGACTCCTATTAGTTGTACATTATTTCTCTTTGCCTAGTCTTGCAGCTATTGAATTGACTTTTCCTGGTTCCTTGTTGATTTTAAGAGATCCTTTCTTTCACAATCACTAGCTGCCATGCTGTCTTCAAAATCTGAAATTCTATCTTTGGCTTCATTCAAGCAGTTTTGGCAGCTTTCAGTCGATGCTTTGATTTCCTGGATATCTCTTTGAATCTGCTTCTTGAGTTCTAATTCATTTCTATATTTTTCATTTAATATTTCTATCCATTGCCTATGTTCATCTATTTTTTATATGTTTCTTCCTTAGATGTGTTGAGCAGTTCTTTCATTATTATTGTCATTTTATTTTTTGCCTGAGAGATTATTTCTGATCTAATCTCTTCTGTGGCCTGATGGAGTTTTTTCTTCACTTCCATTGCAATCATTTCAGCAATTTCTGGAGTGTGTTCACCAAGTTCTACTATGTTGATGTCTCCTGGGCTTGTTCTGAGAAGAGTGGAGTTCTGAGATTGAGTTTTAGTCCTTGTCATGTTTGGTCTTGGTCATGAAGTGCTCAGTCCCTTTCCTCCTTGTCAGCTTATGAAAAGATCACTAACCTCCCTAATTTTCCTGGTTTTCAAACTTGCCCTTCAGTGGCCACTGGGGTGTGCTTCTTAGTTTGTGTTCTTCCAGAAGATGGTGAAGTTTATCTAGTTCTCCCAGGTCTCAGACACCAATCACGATGTCATCAGGTCACAGACAATCCAGTACCCCTTATCATCTCAGGGCACAAGTATGAACCAGAAGTGGTCTGCACTGGTGGCGTGATCATAGACCATTTGGTTCTGTGACTCCAGGGAGATCAGAGCTAAGGTACAGCCCGGACACAGGCTGCAGGGTCTGCACATCATGGACTGCCTGATTTTGTGTCTGTAAGCCTTTCATCACAAGCACAGGAGCCAGAAGTGGGCTGTGTTGGCAGTGATCACAGATCCCCCTGTTTCCTTGCTCATGCCTAGAGGCAAACCCTGGAACCCAGACATGAATTACAGCTTCAGCAGTTTCATGGGCCACCTGCTCAGGGGCTTCATGTGTCACTCAGCTTGCGTGGGGGTGTCCTTTGCAAACCCCAGTGCTAGCATGTTTGTGGGTCCCTTGAGACAGTGTGTCCCGGGTGTATGGAGGGTGTTGACACAGTCTTCTGGGATGCCTGCCCAGTTCCCGGGAAGGATATGGGGTGCTACCTGGTTCTCAAGGTGTTCACCTGCAGATCGTGGTGTGAGAGGATCGTCGACCTCCTGATTCTTTGCCTGTTGGACACTCCCAGCCCACAAAGGACCCACACACGGGCTGTGCTGGTGGAGATCAGGAACCGCCTGTTTCCGTGCTCCCATCTGGATGTGAACCCCTTGTTTTTAATATTTCATTAAATACCAAATGTTCTTTTTGGCTACTTCAGTTTTCTGAAGTAGCTGTCATTTTGTAGGTTTGGATTTTATTATAATGCTAAAAATAATTTCCTTTGAAATCCAACATAAAACATGTAAGAATACCTTATTAATTTCTCTTTCTTATCACAATCAGTAAGATCTTAAGAAGGATCATTCTTCTTGTGCGAAAACTAAAGAATTGTAATTGCATGTGAATTTCAAAAATATTGAAACTATATTTTTTTCCCATTTTTAGGAAGTAGCAAAATTATTTTAATGAAGTTCCCTAGGAATATCTATGAAAATAATATAGAAGTAGTGACTAATTTTATAATAAATGTCCTATCAGTACACTGAACAAATATGACTTATTAGATATAATCAGAAAGAGTATAATTCTCCTGTCCCATTAGCATTTATTCATCATAAGATTAAAAGCCTTCTTTATTATAGCGAAAACTTGGAAAAACTAATGACTTCTGAAATAAAGTCTTCCATTTTTAATAACAAAATCAGTAATATATTTCCCACTATGAATATTCATGTACAGAATGAGTAAAAAGTAGGAAGAACACTTAACATTTATATTAAAATATCAGTATAAACTCATGAGTTCTTTTAAAATTTGTTTCCTCATAATGTCCATTAGAAGATTACAGGAACAAACCACCTCAGTAAGAATGACTTTCCTTAGTATCCAGATACTGCATTCTAAATACTATTCTCCATAAAAGAAAATAGAATGCCTTACAAAAAGAATCAATCTCAGATCTGGAGCAAACAAAATACAAATAAACATATAGAAAGCAGTATTACATTAGAGACCAAATATTCAAAGAATTGTGGAGTGCTTTGAGGAATAAAAATTAATAAAAATGGTAATGTATTCTACCATATTACATAAAAAATAATCCGTGACTCCATCATTATACTCAGAACAAGTTGGGAATGAAAACTTTCCTTGCATTTATTAGCTAATAAATGTGAAAAGAATTAGAGAACTAGAAAATTACCATTTGACAACTACTAGTATATAATGTACTCAGGCAAAGATGATTAACATGTGTAAAGTTATTAGGAAATAGATATTCATAGTTTCACTCTACCAGTTAAACATTAGCTTGCAGAGTAGGAAATGTAGCTTCAAAATTGATAATACTTGGACTTAAAGTAGGGTTTTTAACACTTTGATGCAGAATATTCTTTTGTGTAAAAACATTATGCAGGTAATTCTACGTGTTCCCAGTCATGAGATTACTGAGTGAGCTGGTAGGGAAATTTTTCATTTCAATAAATAACTTTATGAAAGAAAGTAGTATTATTTAGAGATCATATTTATGGTTTTACATCAGAGAGGAAAGCAAGGTAATAATAAAATTTAGGGCAGTGGTTCTACTAGTGGAAATGTAGGTGTTGTTAGTGGAGAGCACAAGGTAATTTTAAAGACACTGACAATTTTTAATCATTAATCTGAGTGTATACATGGATATTCATTTTGTTATTTGTAAACTGTACATACACTGGTATACTCCTGCATATGCAATATATTTCAGACTAATAATAAATACTTGTGAACAAATATCTATTGTATAAATTCTGAAAACTGAAACCAGGTTCTAACTTTAAAAATTCACGGAGAAACTATTATTTTACAAGCAGACATGGCAATTTATATAAAAAAAATTGGTGTTGATTCAACATGATTGAATAAAGGAGCCACGTTGGAGTTCAAACAAAAACACCTAAAAACACAAATAATTGGATGAAATGGGGAGATACACATCCTGAGGCCAAAATCAACTGGAAATAAGAGACAAGCAGATGAAATAAAACATAGATGTAGTACTTTATAAAATGGTGAATGAACCCAGAGGACTGCCAATGGAATTGTGCATGGATCAAGAACCACCATGTGGAATGTTTCAAAAAAAACTGATAGGCTGAAATAGTGCAGTTAACCCAAGCCATACAGGATAGATTTGGAATATGCTGCCCCTGGCCTCTTTTGCCTTCCTCTATACAGAGAATGTTGCAGTCTGGCACCAAATTGCACTGGAAAACATAGGGAAAAGTTATTAGGAAGCTGATGGCTCCCTGGCAGATCTTCATCCCTTTTTTTTGGTCCTGTGCCACAGTGGCTAACTAGAAAATCTAGGAACAACAAGGTTAGGGACCACAGAAGTAGAGGTGAAGGCACTGAGTGGAACAGCATGACTCCTCCTGACCTCATACTAATGGTTTGAGAAAGGGACCCAGATGTACAGGATTTAATTAGCCTTGTGTTGTTGTGTGCAACCAATACGAGGTCAGCACTCAAGGCGCCCTTCTCCCACCCCTGGAGAGAAGATTGAAGTGGGAATGAGGAACCTGGGGTGTCTCTCTGAAGGTGGCAGGAGAAGTATCCTCACCCACGCAAAAAGCAACATAAGAAAATAGAGACATACTACTGGAAGTGGAATAGAGGCAACTGTGTAAAGAGTTAGAGGAGCCAACTGTACCAAGGATAGCAAACAACCATGGGCCGTCTCTTCCTTAGAGTGCCAGAGAAAAAGAAAACAACGCAGAGAAACAAACTTTAGGGATAAGTGGGTGGACCACTGAGGGACATTCACAAGGCTGATGGATCAAAACTGGGCCCAGTCCCCACACCTGCAGGCCAAGATCAACCCCATACCCATCACTAATCTTAGTGCAGGCTTAGTAGGATTACCCAGTACAACTTTAGGTGCATACTGGGACACTAATACAGAACTGTGGACACCAGAGGAATTTTATTATTTTGTAGTTGTTGTTCTTTGTTTGCTTTGTTTTCGGTTTTCTGTCTGGGAAGAGCCAAGGATAAATACCATGTGATCATCTAAATAGATGAAGAAAAAGCATTTGACAAATCCAACATGCATTCATGATAGAAAGTATCCTACAGAAAATTGTAATGGATGGTCTTTATCTCAATCTGAAAATAGCAATCTGTGACAATCTAAGAACCAGCATTGTACTAAATATAAACCTTTGTTTGATACCAGGAATCAAATTCAGGTCCTTGCACTGGCCAGGCAGGTGCCATGCCACTGAGTTATATCTCTGGCCCATCTAAATGTAGAAAAACTGAAAATTTTTACTCTATATTCAGGAACAGGACAAGGTTGTCTACTATCACTACCTTTGTTCAGTGTGCCTCTGGAAATATTAGCCAGAGCAATTAGAAAAGAGAAGGAAATAAAAGGAATAAAGATAGGAAAGGAAGTTAAATTATCGTTTTTTCACAGATGACATGATACTCTACATAGAAGACCCCAAAAACTCCACCAAAAGACTTCTAGATTTAATTACCAAAATCAGTATCATAACTGGATACAAAGTCAACACTCAAAGATCAACAATATTCTTGTAGAAACCTCACTGAGAGAGAGGTGAGGGAAACAACCCCTTTCGCAATAGCATTGAAAAATGTGAAACATTTAGGAATCAATCTAACAAAGAAAGTGAAAGGCCTTTGAATTGAAAATTACAGTACTCTGAAAAAGGTGATTGAAGAGTATACTAGAAAATGCAGTAATATCCCTTGCTCCTGAGTAGGAAGAATCAACACAGTGAAAATAGCCATACTCCCAAACTTGCTGTACAGATTTAATGCAATCCCAATCAGAATACCAATAACATACCTCACAGAATTAGAGAAAACAATCCTAAAATTCATTTGGAACCAAAAGACACCTAAAAGAGCAAGAATAATTCTGGGTAACAAAGTAAGTCAAGTCATCACAATCCTTGACTTGAAATTATATTTCAGGGCTATTGTGCTAAAAATGGCATGGTACTGGCAAACAGTAGCAACAAGAAAAAAAATAAAAACAAACACAATCAGACTCAAGAATCAATGGAATAGATTAAAAGATCCAGATACAACTCCAAGCACGCTCAGCCACCTTGTCTTTGATAAAGAGGCCAAACACTTTTACTGGAAGTAAGGTAGCCTCTTCAATAAATAGTAGGGGGAAAATTGACTTTCCAAATGCTGAAGACTAAAACTAGACCCATGTGTTTCACCATGTACTAATCTAAAATCAAAAGGGATCAAAGATCTAAATATTAAAACAGAAACAATAAATCTGCTGGAAGAAACAGCAAGTAGAACTCTTAAAAGCATAGGTGTAAAACAAAACAAAAACATATGTGTAGGCAAAGACTTTATAAACAAAATCCTAATAACACCAGAAATATCACAAAGAATCAACAGCTGGGATCTTATCTTCTTAAACAGCTTTTGCACATCAAAAGAAATCATCAACAGAGACAAAAGACAAGCCACAAAGTGGGAAATAATTTTAGCTAGTTGTTCTTGGATAAAAGACTAATATGTAAACTATATAAAGAGCTCAAAAACATCATACCTACCAAGTTTAAAGATTCAATCTAAAAATGGGCATCTGAAATCAATAGACACTTCTCAGATGAAAGAGTAGAAGTGGGAAATAAACATGAGAATATGTTCAATGTCGCTATTCATTTGAGAGACACAAATTAAAACAACACTGTGATTCTATCTCACTCCAGAAAGTATGACTATCATCAAGAAATCAACCAATAACAAATGCTAGCAGGGTTGTGGGAAAAAAAGGAACCTATCTCCACTGTTGGTGGCAGTGTAGACTGGTGCAACTATTTTGGAAATCAGTGTAGAGATTTCAAATCAAAAGCAAAAAAACCCTAAACCTAGAGGTTCCTTTTGACCCAGCTCTTCCTGTTCTTTGTATCTTCCCTAAAGAACTAAATGCATCAAACCACAGGGATATCTGCACACTCATATTTATAGCAGAAAAATTTATAATGGCTAAATCTTGAAAAGAGCCCAAGTGCCCATCAATCAATGAATGGATGAAGAAGATGTGGTTCTTATTATACAATGAAGTACTCATCACCATAAAGAAGGATAAATGAGTTATTTCTGGGTAAATGGATGAACCTTGAGACCACACTATTAAGTGAAACAAATCAGGCACACATGTTAAATATTGCCTTGTTTCTCTGGTATGAGAAGCCAAAAATGTAAATGGCCAGAATATATGCTAGATATTATGTAATAGGAAATAAATGCTTAATTGTGAGAACAACTAGGGAGGGGTAGAGGAAAGGAAGGAAAGGAAAAGAAAAATGAGAAATGAAGGGTAAAGTGGAATAAAATAAACTTTGTAAATGTGGAGGGGAGGTAAGTGTGAATGGATGGGACAGATTGGGAAAAAGTAGAAATCAAGGGGGAAGGGAAAAGAAATGATGGGAAAACAAACAAAATGTGAAAATAAGGAAAAACGGACACAAACCTTATAGATAAGGAGGGCAAAAGTGGTTGAAGAGAGGGTAGGGAGATGGGGAAAAACTAATTAAAATATATCATGTACAAGTACAGTATCTCTATGATGAATGCAGTCATTATGTATATTTAAAATGTACCAATGAATTTCATATTGTCGTTTTGAAAAAGGGATACACTATGTAGTTCAGGCTGACCTTGAATTCTCTTTGTAGCCCAGACTGGCCTCAAACTCACAGTGATCCTCCTGCCTCTGCCTCCCTAGTTCTGGAATTACAGGCATGCACCACCATTCCTGGTTTGCACCAATAAATTTAATTAATAAAACCATTGGTGGTTTAATATCTGTATTTTATATGTTCACATTTATAGCAGTTGATTTTAATAAACTGACTAACAAAATGTATGAATATTTTATATTGCATTTGATAATTATGGTGAAAAATATTAAAAATGACTTTTAATAATTTAATTTAAATCTGGACATAGTGGCCCTATTATTAGAAATAATATATCTATAAAGATAAATTATGTTTATTACATCTTTTTGAGTATAACTATAGATTCCTTCATTATGTTTTGGTTAATGTGTTGCAATATATTACCATCAATATTGTGTTTGATAACCAAACTTTCCCTGAAAAATGTACCTTGTATCTGTCCACTTTATAAAGAAGCAAATAACCAAGCAGAACAAACTTCAATAAACTCTTTAAAATTGAGTAGAAGTTATGCAAGTTATTCTCTCCAATAAAATAAAAAAACAAGATATTGATCATAATTTAAGTAACTGCATATTAAATAAAAAGCTTGTTATTATGATACAACTCTTTAAAATAAGGATTGAGTAAAAAAGATATCAAAAAAAGATCTACACAACACTTATATACAATAGTAATGAGACCATAACGTATCAAAGGTACTTGATATTTCCCGAAATTCATTCAGAGCAAAACTCATATCACTGAAAGCTTTTAATGTTAAACAAAAGCTAACAGAAAAATAAATGAACTGGCTTGTAATCAAAATTATAGAAATAATACAGTAAAATACTATAGAGGAAAGCAAGCAGTAAGAAAATGCAAAGCTGGTGTCAGAAATTGTTTCATTAGAAAAATTAAAGTCATAGAATGCAAAATGTAATGCAGTCCAAGAACTAGTTCTCATGAACAAAACTAAAAACTAAATTAAAAAGTCTGATAACTCCTGAAGAATTTTAAGGGCACAAGTAAAGAAAGCTAGAGGAAATAAAAATTACATGCTAAAGATACAGACTATAACCTTACATTTTAATGTCAAAAATACAGTTTAATTTTGAATATATTTTCTTATGTTTTTTTCACTCCTCTTTTTTGGCATTTCAGTTTTGGGAATTCTAAGTCGCTTATTTTCAGGCTCATTAAATTTTCTTTTGACCACTTTGTAGTATAAGCAAGCTCGTGAAAGGCATTTGTAATTTCTATTAAAGTTTTTTAAATTTCTAGCATTACCTTTTAATACTTAAGAGTTTATTTTTCTTGCAGCTATGTTGATCATTTTTCCCATGATAGCCCTCAGCAAACTAATCATAGATCTTTCAAATCACTATCCTAAAAATTGCAGCATCTTTTCCACATATAATTGGGTTTTCGATGATTATTCCTTTTCTTCAAACTATATCTTCTGTCTTTTCCTGTGCCTTGTATTTTTTTCATTAAATATTAGACATTGTGTATGTACTGGGATAAAAGGAACTCAGCTAGTAGGTATTTAATATAAAATTTTCTATTTATGTCACTAGGCGTTTTGCTTTAGGTTTCATTGTCTACCATATCTTTATCTTTTTGAATTTTAAAATTCGTATTCACAATTTTGTGACACATAGCAATTGTACTCCTCTTAGGGAACTGATAAATACATGTATTGCATTTTGGTCATTTTTGCTCACCATTGACCCCAAACTTCCCCTACCATCTTCTCCAGAAACCTTTCCCATCTCTGCACAATTTTCTTCCTTGTTTTGTACTATTTCTCTTTTATTTTTATCTTTACATATATTTGGGGGTCTTTTTAAGAGAAATCATGTAATACCTAACACTTTGTATCTGATTATTTTCACTCAGCATGATGGTTTCCAGATCCATCCATTTTCCTACAACAATGACTCATATTTTTCTTTCTTTATGGCTGAGTAATACTCCATTGTGTGTATCTGCCACATTTTCTTTATCCATTCATCTGCTGATGGGTATATAGGCTGCTTTCATTATTTAATTATTGTGAATTCTGGTGCTATAAACATGTATGCATGTACCATTGTAATAGGATGACTTTAAATCTTTTGAGAAGATACCCAGATGTGGTATCCTCGGGTCAAATGAAATTTGTATTTTTAGTTTTGCGTGGAATCTTTATAAACATACCACACTGGTTGTACTAGTTTACATTCCCACCAATAATGTAAAAGAGTTCAGTTTCCCCCAACATTTAAAAAACATTTGTTGTCTCATGAGTCCTTCATAGTAGATATTCTTACTGGACTAATGTGAAATTTCAGTGCTGTTTTGATTTGCACTTCTTTTATGAACAATAGTGTTGGGCATTTTTAATGTACTTATTGACCATTTCTACTTCTTTTGATTAATGTCCATTTATTTAAATGACTTGTTTTAAAAATAGATCTTTTGGGGGTCTAATTTTTTTGAATTCACTATATGTTCAAAATATTAGCTCTCTCTCTGAGGTGTAACTGGCAAGATTTTTGAATTTCTGTGTGCAGACTGACTTTTTATTCTGTCGGTTGCTACTTTTGCTGTACAGAGTTTAAAATGTGATGTAAAAACATTTCTTGATTCTTGGTATTATTTTTTCTGCAGTTGTTCTGTTCAGAAAGTTGTTTTCTTAAGCCTATGTTTTCAAGAATTCTGCCTATTTTATCTTCAAGCAGGTACAATGTTTCTGTTTTTATATCTAAATCTGTGGCCTATTTTGATTTGGTTTTAGTACAGGGTCAGAGGTACAATTCTAGATTCATTCTTCTGCATATTAATAACCAGTTTTCCTAGATCAATTTGTTAAAGAGGGTATATTTTCTCCATTGTATGCTCTGGCCCATTTGTAAAAATTCAGATGACTAAAGTTACAATGAGTTGTTCCTGCATCAGTTCTAACTCACTGGTCCACATTTATGTTTTTGTGCCACTATCATGCTGTTTGTAATACTTTATCTTTGTGGTAAAGCTTGAAATCTGGGATTGTACTATCTCCTGGCTTGCTCTTCTTGCACAGGATGGCTTTGGATACTCTGCATCTTTTCTGGTTCCACATGAATTTTAGAATATTCTTCAGGTTCTGTGAAGAATACTGTTGGCATTTCAAGTGGAATTGCATTAAAGCTATACATTATTTTTGGCAATGGGCCATTTTAACAGCAGTGCTTCTATCTGCCCAGGAACAGAGAGTATCTTTCATTTTCTTATGTCGTTTTCAATCTCTTTACTCAAAGTACTATAGTTTTCATACGAGAGATGTTTCATTTCCTTTAGTTAATTCATAGGTTTATTTTTTACCCTGGAATTATTTCCTAATTTCTTTCTCATGGGGTGTATTGTTGGTGTACAGAAACACTATTGATTTTTGTGTATTGATTTTGTGTCCTGCTTCTGTACAATTTCTTTTTTTTAATCCTGAGACTCTTCTGGTGGAGTTTTTTTGGGGGCGATGTGTTCTATGTAAAGAATAATGCCATCTTCAAATAAAGATAGTTTGATTTCTTCCTTTTTTGTTCATACCACTTTCTCTTGTGTGATTACTGTAGCTAAAATTTTCAGTACTGTACTCTAGTGCACAAGACGGATGAAAGTGGACACACGTCTTGATCTTTATTTTGGAAAGAATGCTGTCAGTTTTTTCCCCATTTCGTATGATGTTGACAGTGGAATTGTCATACATGGCTTTTATCACTTTGACATAAAATCATTCTGTAAATGTTTTTGTTAGCATTTTTAGCACAAAGGAATGTTGGATTCTGTGAAAGAATTCTCTGTGTATTGAAAGGATCACGTGATTTTTGTACTTATTTCTGTTTCTTTGTTACATTGCATTTATTAATTTATGTATATTGAACCAGCCTATTTCCCTGGGATGAAACCAACTTGGTCATGATATGTGATCTTTTCCATGATTTATTGAACTCTATTTTCAATGATCTTGGTGAGGATGTTTGCATCGAGGTTCCTTAAGGAAACAGATCTTTAATTTTATTTTTTTATTTTAAAGAGAAAATGATGAAAACAAATTAACAAACACAAGGACTTAAACAAAACACACAAAAGCAATGTTTTTTTGTCATTGATCCCTATCTAGTTTTGCTTTCAGAGTGATGCTAATTTAAAGGAATGCATTTGGTAGTATCTTTTCCTTTTCAATTTCGTGGCAGAAATTGAGTATTGTTGCTATTAATTCTTCCTTGAATTTCTGGGAAAATGCAATGATGAGTTATTCAGGGCCTTGGCCTTTCTTGGTAGGATTTTATTACTACCTCAATTTTACTATCCCTTATTGATCATCACTGTTTTTCTCTCTTCTTAGTTCAATTTTTATAATTCATGTGTGTCTATAAGGATATCCATTTCTTCTACTTTCTACAATTTATTATGCTTATACTATTTCAGTTGTGTATGCTGTAACTTTGCCTTTTGGATTTCTCATTGTATGGATGTGTATTTTTTCTTTTCTTTCTTTTCTTTTTTTTTGATTAGTCTAAGGGCATATCATTACTTTTATATTTCCAAATAACCCAAAGTTTAATTCTATTTTAATCTTAATTTGGTTAATTTTCACTGTAATCTTTAACTTTTTATCCCTCTACATGCTTTACATTTGGATTGGTCATGTTTTACTAGGAATTTTGATGTACCACTTTGTTAGTTATTTAGGAACATATTATTTTTCTAACATAGGCCTTCTCAGTTGTAAATGTCCCTCTTTGAACTCCTTTCATTGGGTCTTATGGACTTCACTAACTTGTCCTTATATTGTCATTTAATTCTCAGAATTTTAAAAATTTTTCCCTACTTTTTTCTCAGACCCACTGATTATTTCATTATATTTATTTTAATATTATGAGTTTGCATAGTTTCTGTTGTTTCTTTCATTACTGAATTTCAGTTTTATTCTGCTGTGATTCAATAGGATACAATAGACTATTTCAATTATTTTACATTCACTTAAGCATGCTTTATGACCTAAGATATTGTCCATTTTAGAGAAAGTTCCATGTGCTGCTGAGGAAAATGTATATTCTGTTGTATGAAAAACTCTGGAGATACCTATTAAATCCTTTTGTTCAACGTTGTGTTTTAACTCATTTTTTCAACATATTTATTTTTGTTTTTGTTCTTCATATGTCTTTTTGGGACAACACGTTATTGAAGTCCTCCAGTATAAATGCAGAGGTATCTCTGTGTTATTTTATGTCCCATAGGTATGCAGTGGATCCCACAGAAGCACAGAGCTTGACAACAGTTATGAGGACAGTGGAAGAGTGCCTGTTCCTGTGTCTTTTCTTTACCCCTGGGTCACACCAGTCACTGCCATTGCACATGCTTGTGACTCACTGTCCCACAGATTCCTCAGTGCCTGGTTTCAGCACTTGTCCTATGTTATTTAGTTTCTCATTGCTAAGACAAAAAACCAACACTCCCAACTTAAAGGAGTAGAGATTTCTTTTGCCTTCATTTTTCAGACTATGAAGTCACCTGCCTCCAAAGCAGGAATGGCATGGTAGAAGGGCCTGGGTGGAGGCCAGCTACTTATCCCATAGCATTCAGGAAACACAATGACAGGGTAGGATCCAGTGACAAGAACACACTTTTCCAGGTTAGGACCCCAGTGAGCAGCCTCCAAAGAGGGCCCACCTCCTAACACAACATTGACATATTAAACTCATCAATGAAACCACCACTGAGCATGGGGCCCCAGGACACAATCACAGTCCCAACACATGCACTTACGACTTACTGCTCACAACTCAGTCGTAGCCCGCCAAGTGATTTTTGGCTTGTTCTTTTCTTAATGCCCTGATTTGAGGATGTTCTCTCATCTGAATATTTTACTTGTTGGGCTCCATCACCTATGATAAAAGAGTTAGGACAGGTGGGCACTAGATGGCTACTGCTTAACTGTGTACCAATTGCTCACCACCAGCCAGCTGCTGCACGGGACTCTTTCCTCTGGAGTTTTAGGTCTTTCCTCCAAATGCCATGTTCGCTGGACCTGAGCTATAATCAGTACATGTGTCCAGAGTCATCCTTGTTCTTGTTTCTAAACACCCCTTATTCTAGAATCCATCTGACAGGCTACTGCTTAAGGTTCTCTTCCCATATCTGAGCTTTTGTTTGATCTTCCATTTCCAAAAACTTGCTGATGTTGGTGACTATCTTGGAGCTTCTTATGAATGTTGCTGCCTATAGTTCACTCTGTAATATTCAGTTGGTAAAATTTCTTCTATTTTCCTTATTGCTTCTCTTCATGCCATTGAGTTTTTCTGGACTTCTTATTAAGTGAAGGTTGAGAAATGCAGAGCTTTTTTCCTGGTATATCACTCTGTTATTATATGTAAGGTCTACTGAGGTGTTGTTTAAATGCAGAAAAGAAAAATTATTTTATTATCTTGTAATAAAGTCTCAACTTTTAAAATCCTAAGACCTTAGGTTGAGACCTTTACAGGAGCTTCTCAGTATTCTCTTGCCCTTAGGCAAGACAGTAAGTCTATAGGAGGCTGGAATTTAGAAGTTCACTTTCCCATGTCAGTGGCTGGAGTAAGCATGGATTGGGTGTTTTAATGGCTAGACTCTAGTAAAATACCTCTCTTGAGGGCAGGCTTTGCTAACTATAACAAAATGATTTGAGCACACTTAAAATAGCTACACTTCTCCCTCCATCTTGCAGCAAGAAGACATATTTCTCCCCTCTTCACTTTGATAATTCAGTATAGCCCCTAGAGGTAAAACTCACAAAATTTGGGGTCATTCAAACTGGGTCACCTTGAGACTTTTAATCCTCAAACTTGTCCACAGTGTACAACTAACAATTACTCACTTAACAGTTTAGATTTCCTATCTCACTACTTGTTCTCATGGAAGGTTTGCTCTGGTAAATTTTAATTCCATTTCTGGTCTGTGTCTTTTGTTCTGAGAACAGGTGTTTGTTTGTTCTGTGAGTTCAATTCTCTGTTTTATTTTTAAAAAGCTGTTTTCAAAACAAGATGATAGGAAATTAACAATGGTTGTTGTCCCAACACCTTGTTTTGAAATTTTGTATAGTTTTTATAGTTTTAATATTTTTTGTCTTTATTTTGTTGTTTTGTGTTTGTCTTTGAAAGTTGTTGATGTCAGTTTGTTCAGTATTTTTCTTGTAAGAACAATAGTAAATATTTCCCAGCTCTTTACATGTTGGAATAGAAATTATAAGTAACTTTTGACATTTTAATTAATCACAAAAAGGGAACTTTCACTCTTTCATGTTTATCATCACATTAGAGCTCAATAAGATAAGTAGAATTGTGTGCACTTGTTTCATTTCAAGTTAAAGATTAAACTCATATCTAGAACTTTGTGTAACAGCCTCCAATATGTCCCCAGTATTTCTCATTTTATGTTTTGCATACCTCTTATGAGCCTCTTGCAACCAAAATATGGATAAACTCTGTAATCAGTAAAACACTTTGAAAATAACGATATGTGAATTGTTTCATAGCAGGCATTGTAGTTTCTGTTATGTGCTCCTTCTTGAATAACTAATCATGAGGAAAATAGCTATTATATAGTGAGGGTAGCCAAGGAGCTCACTGGAAAGGTGGTAAGAAACTGACTCTTCCTGCTTACAACGAGCACTGATTTGTCAGATATACGAATGAATTGTCTTACAAATGAACATTATTGGCTTAGTCGAGCCTTTACATAGCTGCAGACCCGGTGACCTGTGCAACTTCATAAGGGACCTTGAGGAGAAATAAGCTATTTAAGGCATCCCAGCTTCCTGACTCACAGAAAGTGTATGCATTTTGTTTGTAAGTTTTTAAATTTTAGTGTAATTTTGGTGTAAATTTTTGTCAAAATTTGGTATGCAGGTTTAGAGTACTAAATTTTTCCATTGACCATAGGGAAATAGAAGCTGAAGTTGCCAGCTGAAACTTCTGTGAAAGGCTTTTAAGAGGGTCAGTGTTCTGATGGCATATCATTTTCCCCAAAGTAAATCAGACTTCCACATCATAAAATCAATAATTTCATCTGCCACACCTGACTTTTCTGATATCAATTACAATGGTCATCTAACTATTTCTTTGCATTTTTGTCCTCATATAATATATTGTACAATAAAAGAAAGGAAGGATGGAATCAATACACCTCAATGGTTAGCATCATATTCTCTGGAGTCTGACAAGAATTGTCCTAGCTCTACCTTCAGCAATTTTCTTAATCATTCAGTTGCTCTGTTTCCTCATCTATAAAATGAAGAAACTGGTCACCTTAAGGGTTCATTTGAGGATTAAACATGTTAATACTTGCAAAATATACATATAACATGCTTCATGAATGTTTATAAAATCCTATATCTCTGTCTGATCTATTACCCCCTCATGGGAAGGAAGGAAGGAAGGAAAGAAAGAAGATAGAAAAAAGAGAGAAAGAAAGAAAGAAAGAAGAGGAAAAAAGGAAAAGTAAAACAACAGCAAGCTGCGTTTGTCACTGTTTCCTTGACTTTCAGATTGTTATACTTTTCTGATGTTTTTCTTTAAAAAGAAGTCTGACGTTTTCCATATCATATCTAACAAGACTACTACTCTTAACTAATTCACTGGAAGTATTGTTTAGAAATGGATTTGTGCAGCTCAACCAACCGAAATTCTCCTCTCCTTTTTCACAACCATTTGTGAGTGGTTGAAGAAAAATTTATTGGCTTGCAAATATTACCTATCTTTATTCCACTCATAATGCTGGATATTTCATATATACAAAGGACATTTTGTGAATACTTTTCTGATTTTCCTAAAATAATCAGTTAATATTTCAATTTTACTGTGAGTGCCTGTGCATATTTAATGCAAAGACTAGAAGGAAAATCACTCATGAAATATTTTGGGCTGACACAATAGACAATATTAATGTAGAATTGGGATAAAACACAGCAGGACCATTTCTAACACTTACACAACATAAAGTTTTTCCATCATAGATTATCAGAAAACTAGTGTACTTCTCAGGGATTTGAGAAATCATTGATATCATAAAAACACTGTTTATTAAGATGTAATCTCTGCTACATCTTCGTTGTTTCAAAAGATGTGTCAATGTGTATGCCACCTATAAGAATCTTTATTTATAAAGGATCACCACAAATAATTTTTCTTACCCCCGTTAAAGTGACACAAAAGCAAAATTACCTGTTAACTAATACTCTTTCATTTATGAGTTGTTGAAATTCCATCAAAACTAGTTTTTAATCTATTCATTATTTTAAATGTTATAGTTATACATGCAACAATTTTTATTGGTGCATGCTGTGTGTCAGATTCATGCCTGATCTTCTCAGAAAATATTAACAATAAGCAACTTTTGAGTATCAATATATTTTTATTATTTTAGTTTATTACTATATGCATAGTACATAATATTTACATTCCTTGTGGAAAGTTGGTACGTATATATAAACTAACTATTCCTTTTTTCATCCCCTCTCCATTTCCTCCTTCCCCCCTCCACCAATATCTCAATCCTTTTCCATTTTCTGTTCATGTTTGCTGTATACATTGTTTACAATCTTTGTGCGGTGTTGGTACATGTGCATAACACATCCCAATTTCTTTTTCCCTTTTCCTTTCTCTCCCTTAGCCCTCTTCTCATCCCTTGAACTTCTTACAATAAAGAAAACTCTATAGGCAATATTAGCTTTGCTATCTTCTGCTAGATACTTGGAAAAATTTCACGCTTTAATAGTAGGTCTCATATTCATGAAGCTTACAAATTTTCTCAATGAATATAGAGGCCTTGTTTTTCTAGTAACCAGAAAATTAATTTGTAGGACAGAACATTTCTCATCAGCGTTAAGTCACTGCTGAAATGTTAAACATGCAGTGATTATATAAGCTTTGAAATAGAACAAATATTGATAGTCAAAATAATCTCTTCCTGTGATTAAAATAATCTGTCTGTGTTGAGAAAGTTAAATATTTAAAATTATAGTTTCAAAATTCTATATATGTATGCATATAAAATATAGAGATTAATAATAAAATAGAAATATGTCATCAATTACATAACTTTGTATTTCTCAGATATGAACAAAATGTAAAAAATAAAAATTTCGGCAAAGCAAATTTTCAAAGTAAAACTGCTACAAGTTGTCTAAGCATAATTGATCTATCTCTTCCTTCACATTGAAGAGCGACAGGACACCTATATCATAAAATCAGCTTTCACCAAATAGATAAATTTAATATATTATGTATTCTGACTAAATGTCTTATTCTGTCTTATGTTTTCTTTGAAATTTTGTAAGTGAATTTAATGTAAGTACACATATTGACTGTTACAGTATAATCTAAAATGTCCCTCCAAAAGTTTCACGTATTGGAAGGGTGATTAGATAATGGGGTACTGTATCCATCAGTGGATTCATTCATCAGTGAGTTCAGTAGCTGACTTTGTCGATAGGAAATGGGGCCTGGTTGGAGCTGGGCAATAGGTTCTGTTCTAGAAGAGTGTAATTTTATCCTTGGCTCATCTTTTCTCTCTACTTCCTGGCTGCCATTTCTTGAACAAATGTCTTCTGACATGTTCTTCCATAATATTGCTTCTGTTTGGAGCACTGAGCCAAAATAAACCTCTCTTCTTTCAAGATATGTCTGTAGGAAGGTTATTTTGTCCCAGCACTGGAAAGTGACTAAGGCATTTATTTTTAATTTTCATGTTATTAATAGTGCACTTGCCAGCATCTATTGAAGAAATAAATTGACAAACTCTAAAAAGCTTTTAGGACTATCTTTTCAAAAATCTTTCCATTTCCATGTTTCTTTAATTTTGTCCCTGTTTCTCATGTGCTCACCAACTTTTTAGGTACCATATTAATATTTATTCATTGAATAAAAATCAGTAAAGCCACAAAATGAGGAAATGTTTCTTGACAATAATAAATCTATACCAAAGAACAATAACAAATACTTTTCCCACCCACGTGGCTAACATCAATGAATATTTATGAAAGATTTCTTAGACTATGACATTTTTAGCTCATTGATTATATTCAATACAATTAGCATTCCCATAATAAACAACTGACACAGGGGAAAGAAACTCCCATTCTTCCAGATATCTGATACAAGTTCATATTGTCTAAAATAGAAGAATAAATTTTAGGAACAACAGATGTTAAGAGTAAAATATATTTATTGGGGAAAGAAAATTTCTGTCTGAGAGAGAGAGATGGCAGTGGTCTTGAATGCACTGCCAAGGACCCTATCTTTTCCAGGGATATTTTTTTTTTTATAGAGAAAAGAACAATAATAAAATAACAAAAACAAATAAAAAACTTGCACACAGAAACTATAAAAATGATACAGAATTTTAAAACAAGATGATAGGAAATTAACAATGGTCTTTAAATTACATATTATCTTCAAAGTAGATGCTCAGATTACTGGATATAGACATGTGAGATTGGTCAAACAAACATTCCCTGTTCCTTTCAATAAACCATTAGATATTAGTAGTACAATTCTCTTAGCTATCATGTATATATATATATATATTTTTTTTTTCCACTTCCTTCTTTCTTTTCTCCTTTCCCTCGATAGAGCAAATCCATGATGCAAGGGTGGTCCAAGGTGGGAAACATGGGAAATCACAGGACGGGCATATGGTGGGACAAAACTATGGTCAACCAATAAGATTACAAGCATAACTGCTCAGGTAAAATTGATTAAATTAGGATCAATTGGAGAAGCGAATCATGCAGTGAGTGGGAATGAATACAGAACAGGAGATTTTCCTGTAGGGGGTTGGGTTAGTGACTCTTCCTAGCTTTTGCATGGTGACTGATACTTATTTAAATATGAGACCCTGATATCTATCCATAGGGAGATATTTGGGTGCATTTGTTTTATTTTTTGTCTTGCAGTGTGGCCCAAAGTGGAAGTGTCTGTCTCTGCCATAGTTGCAAATTATCCTATCTTCTACACTGGCTCCTTCAAGGGCCAAGCCCTATTTAAATGACTATAATAATTCCATCTAATTTAGCTGCCTGCAGCACAAATATTTCCAGTCACAGTGTTTCTAAAATTCTAGCATAGAAACCTCTGAAAAGTTTATTTTACTTACACACTTTTATTTTAAAAATATAAATAATAAAACAACGCAAAATACTTATGACAGGATGATGATTCACGTAAGCCCATACTGTAAAACTTTTCTTCAGAATACTTTGTAATAATGATAAAAATAGAATCCTGTAAATAAGTTTGAGTCAGATATATCAATGCAGGGCTGGGGATGTAGCCCAGCAGCACAGCGCTCGCCTGGCAAGCGCAAGGTCGTGAGTTCGATTCCCGGCACCGGAAAAAAACGGAACAAAACAAAACAAAACAAAAAAATACCAATGAAAATTGAGGCTTAATAATAATAGAAATTATCCGGTTTAACCATTTTGCATTATGAATGATGCACTTTATATTTTTTATTTTAAAAATTAAAGGAGGAAAACATTAACAGACAGCCTTTTACAAAATAGCAAAAGAACAGTACAGACAAGACGGAGTTACAAACAAAGTGGTAGG
>NW_004955503.1:3813096-3819846 GCF_000276665.1 Chinchilla lanigera
TTTCTGTAGAGTTTTTATCATAAATGCATGTTGGACCTTGTCAAAAGCTTTTTCTCTGAATGATGCACTTTAGTAGTGCAATTTCACACTTCAAAAAATACGATGTTATTATTTTTGACCTTTAAAAACATCAAGTAAGTATCTAAAATATAATTTTCCTATTTTTAATTAATTTATTTTACATGAAGACAACATAGAAAGGGTCTAATTCTACTCATGATAGAATAAGTGTTTCTTATGGTTTGTGACTTATTTTGCAAGGTGAAACAATATAACATAGAACACATATTTTAAAGATTATTTATAATAGTCACAAGAGAATGACATACAAAAGAGTGCAGGAAATCTGTCCACATATTACGACCAAGGAATCCAGCTGAAGGCCTGGATCCCACGGAAATATCCTGCATGAGTACAGTTTAAGTCCTAGAGCTCATAACAATGCCTCCCACAAGTCCAACTAGAGGCCTAGAGCCCATAGCAATATCTCAGGCAGGCCTGTTTCAGGAATCCACGCTGTGAAGGTCCAAAAGTCAGTGGTGGAATGTAGGAAGTTTGTGACAGTGGGATGAAGGATCTGTGCTAGCAGGATGAGAGATCTGCACTGCAGCCAGGGAGCAACATGCAAATTAAGAACCAGAGCTGTCCTGCAAAGCACCACAGCCATCCTCAGCAACAGCAAGGTCCCGAGCTCCTCCAGTAGTGAAGACAGCTGAGTTCCCATCAGGAAAGCCAATGCAACAAGCTTCTTCAGGAGACTGAGCTGTGCACCTTCTTCCCCTCTGGAGCCAGGAAGCAATGCTTAGAGTGAGGACCAGAGCTTCCGGAAAGTGAATTGAAGCCATTATCAGTGCCAACAAAGATCCAAACTCCTGGGCAGATGAAAACAGCCCAGTTCATCACGAAAGCCAGCATGAGGAGCTCCTCCAAAACAACCAACAGCTCCCTACAGCTTCTATCAGCTCCCAACAGCCTCTCTTTGCTCCCAACAGCCTCTCTTCTTCTTCTCCAGTTCTGCTTCTTATGCTGCTGGCAACAATCCCCCGGTGGGCCTCCTACACCCAGCACGAGGCTTACACAGTTCAGCTGGGGGTTATAAGTTGACCACCAGTTATCAATCCACTACAGTTTTTTAAGTCACTAAAACTAGAGGCAAAAGCACGGGTTACTTTTTCAAATATTTTACTAAATTTCTCAAAAATTTCAGACTATGTCTAAAATATTTATTTGCATATTTGTTCTATTCAAATGGATCTCCAAATTCAAGCCCTGTACTGGAGGAAGCAAGGAAGTTGTTAGAAACATAAATTCTCATGTCCTACCTCAGATAAATAGAGGCAGAAACTATGAGTAGAATCAAGCAATCTGTTTTACAAGCACTTAAGATAATTTTGAAGTGCACCGATCTTTGAAAATCATTCTTGAATGCTGCTTTTAATTTTTAGCAGTTTTTGGGTCAGGGATAGCACAGCAGGAGCACAGCACTTGCCTGCCATGTGCTAGGTACTGAGTTTGCTTCAAAACAAAACCCCTTAATTTGAGCAGTTTTAAACTTACCTCACTGTAGAATGAAATTTTATAAAGTCTCTTTTCTGTATATTGCAAGAACATTACAATAGTTTAAAGTGGCATAAAGAAAAATAAACCTCAATTTTAAATGCATCATCACATAAAAACTTAATTATCAGATAAGGCATATCCTTGAGTTACAACAACCCATCCCGTACTTTTCTACTGTAATCTTATACTTTAACATAATAATAACCAGCAGGATGTGCATCTCAGTAGTTGTGCCTAAGGGATACAAAAATCAGTTTTTGTGTTTATTCACTTGGTATGAAGAATGGCAAGATGTGGTCAAATGTACAAAACTGTCAAATTTGGATTTTCACCCACATAATGCCATAGTACTCTGTCTAAAATTTTTTGGATATGTTTTTTTACAGCAAGGTGGGTAAAATACACCCATACCATTCTTCTGTTATGCAAACATGTACTTTACCATAATGGAATGTGTCTGTAGCTCACCATAGCTGGATTTGGGAACACCAGGAACCCATCTGTGCATACACCCACTTGGCAGATAAAAAGACAAGTGTGTACAGAACCTCCAGAGCAGTAACAGGTATGCTTTTCTGATTTTTTAAAAGTTTTCTTTTGATTTTTCTAGTAGAAATAACCTAATTCAGCACACTGCCACATGAACAACCAGGTTTGCAAGTTTTGGAGGAGGTGCAAAGAGAGTCACCAGGTGATCCAGGCATGGATGATGACATTGCCATGTGACCCAAAGTCCCTGTGACAGTGAAGTGGAGAAACAGTTGAGTGATACAATCACAAGGAGTGAAGACATCCGTGATTCAGATGACCAAGAAAACAGCAATGATAGTACATATTTGAATAGTCAAAATGCTACAAAATGATCACACAATCAAACGGAATGTTTTGGTGTTAGAACTAGGTCTGAAAATATAGTGAGGATCTTGGCAGGGGTGAAAGCTATTGGAGAGCATGCCAACACTGCCGCTCAATGTTGGAAATTGTTTGTAACAGAAGAAATGCCATGATATGTTGTGAAATACACAAATGATGAAATACAAGTAAATTCTATATACACCAAAGGCCCTATTGAAAAATGTGCTTATTATGACATCTTACTATCTGAACTGAAGAACTTACAGATTTGTTGTACCCATCATGGATTTCTCATGGTAATTCAAAGAATGTAAAAGACTTATGGAAATGATTGATGTGTGTAAGTATGAGGTTAGTAGAGTAACAATGACACCGAGCAGATTTGGTTTCATTCAAAAGTGTCTGAGTTTTTTGACTGAGACACTTGCCAAGAAAGAAAAGTAACTGATTATCTGGATGCTATCCACTCATTCTTTGAGTTTCTTTTCAAAATGTCATGCAATTTACACACCATCTGAATACAGGATTATTGCTGAACATTTTACTATATTTCAGCTGCTGTGGCAATAGTCAATTTTATTAGGGTAGTGTAGAGTTTACATTTGAAGGAAGGGAAAGGAAGGGAATGACTTAACTTCTTTGCTTGTAACTGTACTAAAACCTGGATAAAACTGAAGCCTGAGATATTAACATTTTAAAACAAAGCCAAAGGCAAATCTGATGAGTTCTGCTGCAACTATGGTGTCAACTGAAAAACAAAGCATTGGCCATTGTTTGTGTTTTCTTCTGTCCTAAAATGTGTAGCATAAATAGTTCAATAGTCTACAAAAATAAAAAACAGGGGCAAAATATCACAGAGAAATTTTCTTGGAAGAATGGAACTGCAAACTCTAAGAGATCATTTATAGCACAGGAAGATCAGAAATTTCTCCAAGGGAAATATGAAAAAAAAAAAAAAAAACCACCTTGGGCACACTAGTGAGTAGGTAAGTGCAACATTACAAAGAAGTACTATGACAACAGGAAAACAAAAACGATGTCAGTTGTGACCTACAGCAACGGACATGAAAACAAAATATATATGCTAATAGTGTAAGTGATACTTGTGCATGGACCATGCAATTGTCATGTGTGAAAATTGAAGTATAGATTATTTTGTTGTAGAGTTTTATTGATATTTTCATTGTGGTTCATATAAGAATTTATGTCTGATGTTATCTTTCAGATTTTGTGAAAAAGTACACAGCTGATGTAGAAATGTTCTCTATTCCTAAATGCACAATACACATTAAGAATTTAATACTTTATTTTACGTTCTTGTTAACTGCATATTGTATAATATAAGAACAACCTCCTGACAAAACAGCCAGATCAGCAAGATACCAAGTTTGTCCTACAAAAAGGTCAGGAAAGCAAAACATATGTGCTGTCAATGTAAGCAATACCTGATATGTAACGTGCTGTTGTCCTGTGTGAAGACTGTCTTAGGTGACATATTGAAGTAAAGGTTATTTTTATTGTACAGTTCTATTGGTTTTTATTGTAGTTCATATAGGAATTTATTTCTGTTTTTATTTTTTAGACTTTGTACTCCAAGAAACACTTGATGTTGAAAATTTCGATGCTTTTTTTATCAATACTCAGTAAATATTAAAATATCAATAATTTGTTTTTTGATAATTTTCCTGTTAAGTACTCATTGTTTAATACAATAAAATGCATAAAATGAAAATTTACAATTAATCAATAGAAATATTCTAAAGAATACACATGGACACTATACACCCACAAGGTTACACTTTTATGACAAAACTGACGTTATGATCCACAGGTATGCCTTTTTCTTTATCAACTTGATTTTCCTCTTTCCACTCTCACTTAACTCACAATAGGAGATTATGTCAGATTATGTTACTTCTCACATTAAAATCCTCTAATGGTTGCCTATCTCACTCAGACTAAAATGTACTATCCTTATAATGTTCTATAGGCCCTACAGAACCTATTTTCCTGCTCTCCAGTATTTCTATTAACTTCATTTTCTTCTGCACCTACTCTCTTTGCATTAACTTGAGCCACACTAGCTTTCTTATGGCTTTTCAGGTTTACCATGTATAAGCCTATCAAAGATATTTTGCATCTACTGTTCCTTCTGTCATCACTCTTAGCCTCTGTGGGGCTGATTTTGTTTTTCAAACTTTTTGGATTTTACTTAAGTACTATCTTCCCAATGGAGCCTGTCCTGGTCACCCTAAACATTTCTCCAATTTGTCTTTTTTATTTGCCTCTTTGGCAGTTACATCGATGTATATATTTATATTTTGAATGTTAATATTTATCATATAATTTTCCTATTATGTCCCTACTCTCCAGTTTCCTTCCTTACATGTTTACTAATAATAAATCTATCAATAAAACCATGATTCATGCTTTCTTTTAGTTTGAGATTTCCTAGAATGTTTGTCCATCCTTTAATTTTTCAGTCCTTCAGAATCATGGTTTTATTATGCATTTCTCACATCAAAGTTTAGTTATGTTTGTTTTTCAAGTAAAACCAGAAATGATTATCCATTAATTGATAAATTTACATTCATTGATATAATATGCATGTCATAATATCTTTTATCTTTATAAAAATAGTTTTTCAGTGTTATTTTTTCACTTTGGTTTGGATTGTTCTACTCACCAAGAGATGCTGGCAATAAAAGACCCTTTCTCCCATTCAGTGTCTCAGTGGCTTTGTTTGGGTTTCCCTGTAGTCTTCTGCTGCACAACGATTATAAAAATGAGTTCAAGTTCAAATATGTCAGTATGTCACAATAAATATTATGAATTAAACTCATCTATTAGAAGAGTTGACTATCAGAGTGGTTAAAAAACAAACCAAAATTATAAGCAATAATGGTAATATATAAAAATATTTAAAGTTTAAAAGTGAGGTATGACATAGCAAAGAGGCTGGATAATATGGCATGATATGTTAATTATGGAAAACTGTCAAATCACAGCCAGGATTCATGGGTAAAACATCTTCCAAAGGCCTAAATAAAATGTCAAAAAAGATATAAAAGACTGCCTCGATTGATTGCACCACCACTACCCTCTTTCATGTAGTGCCCCTTCCTACATGCAGGGTGCATCTTCTTTTTAGAGCACTACTTGAGAAATTCTTTTCATCCATTCACCATTTTTATACCTTTAAATAAATGTGAAAATTTCACTTTCATTAGTTGACCTGTCCAATTCTTTGAATGGTATACCAAGAACCCAGAAAGGACTGCTAGCCACCACACCATCCAATAACAGAAACATTAAAACTACATATGAGATAAATGATAATATTAAATAAAATTTACTTGTCTCTATTAATAACATACAAAAGACACTCGAAAGAAAAATACTATTAGAGGTAAATAAGATCAGGGAAGTATGTGATAATTGGATTACATGAATGTCACTAATGTCAGCAAAAACAAATAAAGTAAACGCACAGAATTGCAGAAAAAAAATATACAAGTCCAACCTTTTGGTGCAAGATTTCAACATTTTCCCTCAACTCATATTAAAGAGACAATTTGCTGGGGGCTGGGGATTTAGCTCAGCGGCACAGGGCCTGCCTGGTAAGCACAAGGTTGTGAGTTCGATTTCCAGGACTAGAAAAAACAAAACAAAACAAAACAAAAAAAAAAGAGACAATTTGCTAATAGAAATACCAAGGAAACAAAGTTCATAGTTTTAGATCACAGGAGCAAAATCATTAATTCATCTTATTTAATGGACATTATGCATGCATAATGTGCAGTCAACAGCTAGATGACATGTGAATATATATATCATAATATATATCCATATATATCTTACATATGATATATATCCATATTTGTATCTAATATATCCACATATAATATCCATATATAATATATATCATATAAATATATATAATATATATCATATAAATATATATAGCATAGTATATATATATCATATATATATTCTTGTTAAGAACACACAGAGCTAGATGATATATAACTATATCTCTATATATTCCATATATGTATTCCATATATATATGCTTGTTAAGAACACACAGGGCATTCACAGAAATCCAATGCACTAAGCCACGAAGAAGCTGTCAAAAATTTGAAAGTGGCTATTATGCAGATTAATTTCTGATAATAGTTCAATTAAGTTGGATTACTAATCAAAAAAGAAGAGAAAACATTAATAAATTCAGAAATTCAAAGCCCAATTCTTTTTAAAAATATTTTTGCTAAAGAATAATGTATTAGTATATATTTGCAGTGCATAATGAATTTGTGTATTCATTCTAATATA
>NW_004955503.1:3821036-3824246 GCF_000276665.1 Chinchilla lanigera
AGGGGTAGATGGAATATTCACAAGCAAAAACAAACCACATGGGAAATACTTCAAAGAATCAATAACTGGGATCTGAACTCTTCTCCACTGATGGTGGGAATGCAGACTGGTGCAACCAATGTGGAAATCAGTTTGGAGATTCCTCAAAAAACTAGGTCTAGAGGTCTCATTGAACCCAGCTATTCCCCTACTGGGTATTTTCCCAGAAGATCGGAAAATATCATATCACAGAAATATATGTGCACCCATGTTTATAGTAGCACAATTTGTAATCACTAAATAGGGGATGCAACCGAAATGTCCATCCACTGAGGAATGGATAAAAAAAACTGTGGTAGTTTTATACAATGGAGTATTACTCAGGTTAAGGAAAGATAAATTCGAGGTTTGTACAGGTAAATGGTCGCAACTAAAGACCATACTCATAAGTGAAATAAATCAGACCTGCACGTGTAAGCAATGTATTGTCTCACTAGTGTAAGAACCTGAAAGAGTGAATAAAAATTAGGAGATATAATAGACGTTGTGAAAGAAAAGGAAACTGCTCAAAAGTAAAGTGCATCTGGGATGAGGGAAAAGAGAAAGGAAAGAAGTGGAAGTTATGTATATATGTATATATGTATATACAGTATAGCTAACATAGTTGAACTACTGATTTCTATCGCTTTACTGAAAGGAACAGTTAATGATTAATTATTTCATCAATCTTGCACGTCTATATTTCTTCTCCTGAGTAACCATTTTGAAGATATAAATATGTAATACAACAACAATTGTTAATTTTGTATCACTTTGTCTGTTGTTCAGTATTGCTTGAAGTTTTCTTATGCTATTTTGTAAATGGATATCTGTTAATATGTTTCGGTTCTTTTATTTTTAAAATAAGATTTAAAAAATTCACTCTTCTGAATTTATGGATATCATCAGTGACTTTTATTAAGAAGGGTGTGTTTTTCCTCGCACATATATTTTTGGCGCATTTGTCAAGAATTTGTTGGCTACAGGTACTTGGGCTTAATATGTGGAACTCTCCTCCATTCCATGGGTCTATGGTTGTGAGTTTATGTTTGTAGTATAGTATGCATTGAGATATGGTATTATGATGTTTTATTTGTATCTTGTGATATTTCTTTCTGTTCAAAATGGCTTTGGTCATTAGAGGTCTCATGTGCCTCCATATGAATTTTAGGACATTTTTTCTTGTTCTGTGAAGTATGTCATGGGTATTTTGATGAAATTTTCTTGAATCTGTAAATCACTTTGAATAATAAACATTTTAACAATATTAATATTAATGCTTCCAACACATGTCAGTGGAAAGTAGTTTCGTTTTGTATGTGTTCTTCATTTTCTTTCTTGAACTGTTATTGTAGAATTCTATTTACCTGTTAAAATTTATTCCTGGGTTCTTTATTGTTTGTATCCATGGTGAGTAAGATTGCTTTTGTGATGTCTTTCTCAATACTTTCATCACTGGTGTGGAAAAATAATACTGATTTTATGTTGATTTTTAAATCCTGTAGCTTTACTAAATTCCTTTATTATTTCTAGTAGAATTTTAGTGGAATATTTGCATTTTTCTATATACAATAATTACATCATTTAAAAGTGGATAATGATAACTTTTGTCTTTCTATTTTATGTCTGTTACATATTTGTGTTGCTTAATTACTCTATGACTTCTGGAACTAATCCACTTGAGAGTGGGTACATTTGTTTTCTTGCAGATCTTAGGAGAAAGGCTTTAAAGTGCCCTATTCATTATATTTGTTGTTGGATTGTCATATATAATCTTAATCACCCAGTTTATTCAGGCATTTAATCATTAAAAAGTGTGGAATTTTAGAAAAAATTTTTGCATCTGTGAAGAAGATCATGTAATTTTTATTCTTCAGTGTGTTGATGTGATATATTGCATTTATTGATTTGCATAAATTGAATCATGTTTGCATTCCAGGAATAAGTTCAAGTTGGTCGTTGTGAACTTTTTTGTATGTGGCATTAGATTTGTTTTACTAGTATTTTGCTGAGAATTTTGTATCTATATTTGCCATGGATATTTGTCTACAGTTGTCTTTTTTGTTCTGTCCTTTTCTGATTTTTATGTAAAGGTAATGTGAGACTCATAATGAGTTTGAAAAGCTCCCTCTCACTGAATTTTTGAAATTGATTTAAAAGAATTGACATTAGTTCTTCTTTGAAAAGTGTGCTATAAGTAATAGTGTTGCCATCTTCTCCTGGACTTTACTTTTCATTATTTAATTTTATTAGTAAATGTTTGTAATTCTTGAAGTTTACATTCATCTTAGGGTATAAGTACATATCCATAATACAACTTGCTGCATTTTATCATCCCCTTCACCTTTCTACACACATCTCTTCTTCCAACTAAATCCCTTTCATACATTTTATTCTTGTTATTATTCATAGCTCATGTTTATGACATATGATGTTAACACCCATGGAAGTTATTAGATTGCTGTACATGGAATATTTTAATTCTTCTAATATCATCTTCCAATTTCCCTCACCCTTAATCTCCTGGACCCCTTCTATTTTACAAGAGAACTATCCCCTTTTTTCTCTCTATTTTTTATTATACTGTTTGTTTTTACTTTGCCTTATTCAAATTAGAGATACCATGTGACATTTCAACTTGGGAGACTGATTTATTTCACTCAACTTTACATTTTCCAGATGCATCCATTTTTCTACAAATGTCTCAGATTTTCTTTTTCTTAGCCAAGTAATATTTTACTATGCATACACACCACATTTTACTTATCCACTTGCTTACTGAGGGTGATACAGGCTTCTTCCAGGATTAAATATTATGAATTGTGCTGCTATAATCATCAGCATGCACATGTCACTAGAATAATATAAATGTAGTTCTTTGGGGAAGATACCTAGAAGGAAATAGCTGGATCATAAGTAATTTCTAATTTTTACATTTTGAGAACTCTCCATACAGATTTGTATAATGGTTGTACTAGTTCACAATTTCAACAATAATGTGGGAGGATTTCTTTCTCACCATAGCCATGGTAACATTTGTTATTATTTAATTTCTTCATAGTTGACATTCTTTCTAGTACATGATGGAATCTTAGCTTTGTTTTAATTTTCATTTCTTTACTGTTCAGAGACTTTGTATGTTTTTATAAATTTGTTGGTCATTTGTACTTTTGAGAATTGTTTGTTCATTTT
>NW_004955503.1:3824346-3831109 GCF_000276665.1 Chinchilla lanigera
TGATATTCATATATATATATATATTCACTACTTAAATCTTTCTTACTTCCTTTTTCTCACTGCTCTTTTCCATCTCCAGCATTCCTAGATTCCCTTCCTATTACCAGAAAATCTGATTTTTTTTCCTTTCATCTATGTTTTATACTGTTCTTTAAATTATTTATGCTTTAGATTTCTCATATAAAAGGAACCATGAGATATTTAATCTGAATCTGATTTTAAAATAAAAAACAATTTCTAAATTAATTCAGAAGAAACAAAAGAATTATGATGGAATTTTTAAATGTTTAAACATGAATCATAATACTGATAAACATACCATAATCAAAATTTTATGTACAGCAAATATGACAACACATTTCTCCATATCTCAAGATGCAATTTTCAAGGCCATCCTTATGCTTATTTCCATCTTCACATTTTGCTACAGTTGATTACCACCCTTTTGGAAGCTTATGGCTTTTTCTTTTTCTTTTTTTCATTGTTTCTCACTGAACATCAGATTTTCTGATGTTCATCTCTGGTTTTATCTTGTTTGTGAAGATTTAATTCCAGCTGGCTTCCTAATTTTTTTCTCATTTTACTTTTGTATTCCAAAGTAGTTGGTAAGGCTTTTGAGTCAGTGGATACCTGGACTTACTTATATACTTCACATTTTCCATATCATATTGATATGCACTATGCCCCTTACATCTCTTTGTCTCTTTATGGCTAGGCTTTGTAAATGATTTATAAAATCATCTAATGCTGTACAATGAGCTATCATTACAGTAGAGTTTAAAATATTACGTCATGTGAGAATACTGCTGCAAAAGTCTACTGATGTTCTGTCTTGCTTCATTTTTGTTCAAAGCCAAATTTGTAACTTTAGGAATTTATATTTTGTGCAAACTGAAGGTCTTCATTTGAACATAACAGCTGTATTTCTTGCTGAAGAGACCATTACCAATGTTAGTTTTCTGGAAGAATGCAAAAATGTGTTTACAATGACTGAAGTGACAAGAAATATATAACCAGAATCAGATTAAAGCAAAGACTTTAATCAGTTAAACATTTTACACATTTTGTAATTTCTTCCAGTATATTCATAATGGACCAGTACTCTTGACAGGTGGAAGTGTTTGAGGACCATTGAACACTGAATTTTCTAAAGTATTGCAATTACAGAAACACCTGTGTTAATTAACCAAGTACTGATTTACTATGAAAATATCCAATGTGTTTACCAGCACTCCATAATTGAACTTCACTTTTGATAGTTGTAGTGAATTTAAAATGTGTAAATGGCAGCTTATTGTCACTCAAAATTTATACCTTAGAAATTGGTAAGAACTATTCCTCTTCCTATTAAATGCATATGAAAGCAAAGGTGAATAAATCCTGAGTCCCTTAAAAGAAGCTTTCTTTGCTCTCTGATAGGTAACTGAATAAGAAACAAAACAAAACCTTAGTCTCTTGTTTGTCTCATTAGTGATTTTAGAATTGGTTTGTAAGATTAGGTTACTGTAACCATACCTAAAGATGATCCAAAATGGTAAAGAAAAACTACCTCTAGAGCAAAAATAATAAACCCTTGATAACAATGAAATGAAGTTGAATTGCAATCATAGTCAGTAGCTTGTAAGTAACATTAAGTAGATATAGAGGGATTAATACCTTTCAAATGAAAAAAACCAAAGTAGATGTGGAAAGAAAACTATTTCCATGTTCTTGAAAGCACATTAAAATGTAATTTTAAACTTTTGCAAAATAATACTGTACTAAAATAACATTATGGTGGCCTTTGAGTGTAGGAAATAATGTTGATTAAACATAATAGAGATTTTTCTATAGCTTCTCATACAGTAGATTTTGGCATCTTTTGGAAAAGGACAAGATTGTTTTTGCCTATAAGCAAACATACCACAATAGTTTAACAGACTGAATCAGGCACGTTCAGGGTGATGTGACCATAGACCACAATAGTTTTGGAGAGTTTTTAAAATTCTGTAAATTAATTAATTTTCTCATATCGTAAATCTCTTTTGTGTGTGTTTTGGCTAACAATAGTCTCAGAAATACATTTTGTCACTCTTAAACTGAGCCAACTAAATATAAGTAGCAAAATTCTATGAAAGAAAATTAACTGTAGACAAGACAGCAAACAAGTTAAACTTCAGATCCCTTTGCTTCTGGCATTTTTTTCCATAGTCTACCTTGCATTGTAGAAAAAGGGAAAATAAAAGTATAAATTCAGCTGTAGCTGAAACATAAAATATACAAGAATAAGTTTACATTAATATAGCTTTATGTATTAAAAAAAAGAGAAGACTTGATTTAAAAAAGTACATGCAGGCTTGAAAACAATTACTGCATATAAGAAGTTTACCAAAATATATAATGTTTTATAAATGCACCCACAAACACAGATCCACAACTTGCGTAGAAGATTGTTTTCCTCCACTGTTAAGACAAGATGGGTAGCTAGAATGGAAATGCCTGGTAATAGATCAAAAAGTCAGATTATATATTCCAACATTTGTAAAAGCCGACTGTAGCATATATCTCCCAAAGAAGTATTTTTTAATTAAAAAAACAGAAGGGAAGACTATGAAGTAACAGGAAACATGTACTTATTCCAGGTGGATAATTTTCCAGAAGGTACTGTGAATATTGGGGAATGGAGGTAGGAAGATATATTAGCTACCTAACTTCACGTTGATGACTTATACAAAATGATCACAAAATTTCATTGTTGTGCAGCATATGTTCATTGGGCATGGGCCTTGGTTGGTTTTCTAAGGCTTTGGTTGATTTAGGTTTGGATCTTTCACATCTAGGAGTTGGTTGGCTCTCTACTTATCTAAAATGATGTGGACAACTTGGTTTTGTTCCTTACATTTAGCATCATGCCATCATGCCATGTTCTAATGGCAATAAAGGGAAAGGAGAGGCTATACCCAATCATAAAGTAATCAAAAACACTCTTATATCATTGTCATTAATATCCCAAACAAGACCATGTAACAAAAATCCAGAGTTAAAATAGGAGACCTTGAAAAATAACATGGCAAAGGGCCATGGGTAAAATAAGGTATATGGCTATTTTTGTAATCTACTATAGAGTTTTGGGGGAAGAAGATACCACACTATGCTCAACTTTTTAATTCAAAGTAAAAAAAATAGTCATCAAACTTCTACAGTGATAAAGCTTTAGTAACTGAAAATGCTTATAATCTTAGCTGCACAGTAGTTCAAGCTCAGAATAATATCTCAGAGCTCTGAGCCAGTGTAAGCTCTGTTCCAATGGCTGAGGAAGTGGGAAATGGGAAAGAAATAGAATGATCACTGGCTTTGAAGACTCCAACCACAAAAGAATGCTTGTCCTCTATGCTTATATTTCATCAACCAAAGTACGTCATATGGTCTCCTGTAAGTTCAAAGGGGCAGAGATGGAAAATCAATCCAACATGTACCAGAAGGAACAGAAATATAATATTTGTGGATAACACAAAGAAATGTACATTTTGACCTGGAGGGTTATTCTTCCTTTGTGTATGGATAGTTCTTATTAAATAATATTTTTGTCTTTAATATTTTATTTTATTAACATGCATTCATTGTACATATTAATAGACTTCAGTGTGATACTTCATTACAGGACACATTAATCAAATAAATCCTCTTCATTACTCCTAAATTCTATGGTGGGCGAAATAGTTCAGTGGCACAGCACCTGCCTGGCAAGCACAGAGTCCTGAGTTTGGATCCTGGCAATCCCCCACCAAAAAAAAGACTTCATCCCAAATTCTAGTAATCACTATTCCATATCCAGATGGTTTTAGCATATGAGACAGAGCAGGTAATATTTACCTTTCTAGGTCTGCCTTATTTCATTTAACATAACATCCTCCAGTTCCATTCATTATTCTGAAAATGACAGGATTACATTCTTCTTTGCAGCTAAGTAATATTCTCATATACATCTTATATGCCACATTTCCTTTACTCATCCATTGCTGGACACCTATGCTGATTCTGTATTTTAGCTAATGTAAATAATACAATAAAAATGGCCATATACATAACTCTTTGATATGCTAATTTCATTTTCTGTGTATATACCTGAAGTGGGATTGCTAGATCATATGGTAGAACTATTTTTTTCACAACCCCTACACTGTTGTCCATAACGGTTGTTCTAAATTACAGTCCCAATAAAAGTGAAATTCTTCATATCTTCTGTATTATTTATTTTTGAATATTATCCATTCTGATGAGGGTGAGATGATATTTCATTGTGATTTTAATTTGCATTTTCATGATGATTGGTAATTCTGAGCATTTTTAATCATTTGTTAACAATTTCTCTTTTTTGACAAATATCAATTTTATTGATTTACCCATTTAAAATTAAGTTATTTGATTTTTTATGATTTGGTAGTTGTTTGTATATCTTGCATATTAACCTTTTGTCAGATGAACATATCACAAATAAATTGTCTCACTCTCTAGATTGTCTCCTTGCTGTGTTGATATTTTCCAAAGCTTTTCAAAAGCTCTTAGTGGATGGGGCTGGGGATTTAGCTCAATCCCCAGGCAAAAGCGCCTGCCTGGCAAGTGCAAGGTCATGAGTTTGGTTCCCGGTACCGGAGAAAAACCAAAAAAAAAAAAAAAAAAGTTCTTAGTGGAATGTAGTTCCATTTGTTCATTTTGTTTTCTTTTTTATGCTTTCAAAGCCATATTCCAAAAATTGTAGCCTATATCAACGTCTTGATGTGTTCCTCATGTTTTTTTCAAGTTGCTTCATAGTTGCAGGCTTTAGATTCAGGTATTTGTTTAATAATGAGTTACTTTTTATACAGGCTGGCAGATATCAAATTTCACTTTTCTTTAATGCCCTGTACTGCCTAAGGTACTAGAGCAGGCAGTCCACAAACTGCTGATACCATGGTTTCCATCTGGGTTTGCATGCACCCTGACCTCCCAGAGGTCACAGAAACAGGCAGTCCATGATCACCACAAGTGCAGTCTGTGTCTGGCTCTTGCACATGCTCCGAGCTGCCTGGAAACCCAGGATCAGTTGGTCCATGATCCACTGACATCATGGTACTCAGCTGAATGCTGGGAGAATCAGGTATTCCCCATCTACTTCCTGGGGACAGAGCAGGTGACTCATGACCCTTCTGCCATTATACTCTGTGTTGTCACCCTCTGTGTGACCGGTGCAAACAGCAGAATCTGACTCAGAAGGCCTACGAACTACTAACATTGTGGTTTATGTTTGGGCCCTCCCTGAGTGTGCCCTGTGCAGCCTGAGGTGCTACAGCAGATGGTCCACAAAATGTTAACACTGCAGTTCATGTGTGGGCTTTGCCCAAACCCTGACCTCCTGGAAGTCACAGAAACAGGCGGTGCATGATTACCACCAGTACAGCCCATGTCTGGCTCCTGGGCACCCCTTGAGCTGCCTGGAGACACAGAATCAAGTGGTCCATGAACTGTTGATGCTGAGGTTCATATCTGGGCTCTTCCTGCATACTGAACTGCCTGGGGACACAGGACTAAGTGGTCCATGATCATACATCCAGGGAAGCCCACTTCTGGGTCATATGGAGTCCCTGAGCTGCCAGGGAACACTGGCCAACATCGCGGTTAGTGTCTGAGACATGGGAGAACTAGGTACACTTCACCATCTGCCAGAAGGCCCTAGATTAAGCAGAGCATCTCAGCAGATAATGAGGGGCAAGCCTGACCACCAGGAAAATTGGGGAAACCAGCAACATTTGCTGAGCTGCCAGAGAAGAGGGAGACTGAGCACTCTGCCTTCAGGATCAAGCACAACAAGACAAAAGACTAAAATGCAATATCAGAACTCCACTCTACTCAGAATAAGTCCAGGATACAGTGACATAGGAGAACTTAGTAAACGCACACCTGAAATTGCTGATATGATTGCAATGGAAGTAAAGAAACAACTCCATCAGACCATAGAAGATATCAGATCAGAAATAATCTCACAGGCAAAAAAGAAATGACAAAAATAATGAAAGAATTGCTCAGCACATTTAAAGAAGACATATATAAAAAATAGATGAGCATAGAAAACTGATGGAAATGAGGAATGAACAGGAATGCATGAAAAAGATTCAAAGAGATATTCAGGAAATCAAAACTTCCATTGAAAGCTGGCAAAACCAATTGAATGAAGCTGAAGATAGAATTTCAGATCTTCAAGATAGCAAGGCAGCTAGTGACCCTGAGAGAAAGAATCTCTTAAAATTCACAAAGAACCAGGAAAAATCAATTCAACAGCCACAAGACTAGACAGAGAGAAATAACATAAGACTAATAGGAGTCAATGGGACAGCAGGAGGCAACACAAATGACATAAAAAGAATATTTTCAGAAATAATAGCTGAAAATTTCCCCAGCAAGGAAAAAAAAATCTGATGTACAGGTAAATGAGGCATACACAACTCCAACTAGTCATACCCAAAATAAAACTATACCCAGACAAATATTAATTAAGATCCCAGAGATCCAGCAAAGAACAGACTGTTAAAAGCTGCTAGAGAAAAGAAATGGATCACCTACAAAGGAAAGCCCATAAGTATCACAGCAGACATCTCAACACAAACCATCCAATTGAGAAGAGCATGGAGTGAAGTATAACAAGTCCTGAAAAAACTAGCTTCAAACCCAGAATGATGTATCCTGAAAAACTATCTTTCAAATTTAATGGAGAAATGAAATATTTCCACAACAAAGAACAACTAAAGAA
>NW_004955503.1:3837434-3841760 GCF_000276665.1 Chinchilla lanigera
GATTTAGATTTTAGTTTAATATATGATGAGAAATATGAGTCTAGCTTCAATCTTCTGCAAATAAATATCCAATTCTCACAGCAGCATATGTTGAATAGGCCATATTTCCTTCTACATATGCTCTTGGCCACTTTTTTGAAAATCAAATAGCTCAATATGTCTCACAATGTTTCTGTATCCTCTATTCTCTTCTATTGATGCATATGACTAGTTTTTTGCCAATGCCATGCTGTTTTTATCACTACTGTTTTGTAGTATAACTTTAAGTCAGGTATTATTATGCCTCCTGCTTTGCTCTTGTTGCCCATGATTGCATTAGTTATTCTGGGTTTTGTTAGTTCCATAATAAACTTTAGGACTGTTTTTTCAGTTTGATGAAAATGTTGTAAGTATTTTTATTGACATAGTGTTTAACCTGTAAAATAGCTTTGGGAATATGATCATTTTGATAATATTAGTTCTGACTATGTAGGAGCAGGGGACATGTTTCTATTTTTTTATGCTTTCTTAAATCTCCTTATGCAGAGAACTGGGGTTTTCTTTGTTGTTGTCTACTACTTTCTTGGTTAGGTTAATTCCTAGATATTTAGTTTTTGTAGCTGCTACAAATGTTATTCTTTTCATAATTCCTTTCTCATTGAATTCATTATTGGTATACACATTTGATATATATTTTTGTATAACAAAGAAAAATTTTGCTGTGTATATTAATCTGGATTGGAAGTTGCTCTTAGGGCATGAAATGCTTGAGTCCAGGTTCTTCTGTTCTTTACGGTTTTTGATAGGAAGTCTGTTGTAATTCTAATGGGTTAGCTTTATATATGATTTTTTGTTTAACTGCTTTTACAATTCTTTTTCTTTGAAATATCTGGAAATTTAATAAGCATATGTCTTGATGAGCTCCTATTTCCATCATAATTGTTTGGTATTCTGGAAGGTATAGTTATATGTTGAACTCTTTTCTCATACTTGGGAAATTTTCTGCTATGATTTCTGTAATCATATTAATAATTCTCTAACTACAATTAAACTTAGGCTGTTCTTTTCAGTGCCATCTAACAAGTGCTCTAAGGTGCTTTCTTTTCTTTTTTGTGGCTTCCCTGTGTATTTCTTCATAATTTATCATTTTGACCATAATTTTAGACACTTTCTTCACATTGGCCATTTCTGCAATTTATGAATTCTATACAGCTTCTTCTTTCAGATGTTTCTGTCAGTTATCTTCTTCTATGATTGTGTATCTTTGGTGAATCTATTATTCATGTTCCGAACTATTTGGGTCAGGTCTTCCAAATTTTACTCATTTCCTCCATATTCATTTTGGGCATTTTGTGTGAAATTTCTGTGAATTTGGTTTCACCTCCCCATTGAACTTATCTAGTTACTTTATTTCTTCCATGAACTTTTCTTAAACTTCTGCTGTCTGGTATTTGCTTTCCTCTCCATTTGTGGCCCTTGTTCTCCCTTAGGAAGTGTTAGTGGATCATCTGTTGCCTTGATACATATATATATATATATATATATATATATATACATACACACTTTTTTTGGTGATGCTGGCTATGAAATCCAGGGCTTTGTGCATGCGAGGCAAGAACTCTACCACTGATCCACATCCCTAGGCCTTTTTAAAATAGTTTTTAACTCCCAGGAAATTCAGATATTGGCATGTAGAGAAACCCAGTTGTCAACTACTACTATGCTACCTTGGCTAGGAGTAATAAATTTAGTGGCATCAATGGCTTCAAATGTAAAGTGGATATTAACAAACCCAAGGAATCACTTGTAGACATCCTTTGACCAGTTCAAAGAGTACTACGATTTAAGTGATCACCCATATGCTTCAGACCACTAATTTATTGTTTATGTGTACAGCAGTGCCAGAGCTCAAATATACTGGTAGTCTAATTGCCTTCTCCTTCATGAATTCCACCACTGATGATTTCAGCCTCCACAACTGACCTCCCACAAAGGAATATAAGCCCAGTGAAATTCCTTCCCAGTCAGATTCTGTGTCTCCAAACAGATGCCAAGAGATTCCCTCTTAGCTCTTACCCTCTCTGAATTTACCTCCCAAGGCTGTCTCTAACCAAGTATTTGAGATAGGGAAACACTTCAGCCCATCAATCTCTCTTCCTGGGTGTTGTTCTCTTTGGTCAGATTAGTCTGTTGATTGCCACTTTGTTGGCCTGTGATGTGGAGACTCCATGAGTGGGGACAGTTTTGACTGAGGGAGGACATGAAGTCAGTCCTAGGGTTTTTTCTGGCTTAGTGCCTGGGGCCCAGCATATGGAGCACAGGCATCAGCATTGGTGGGGGTAGAGCATAGAGTTGCTCCCAGGGTCTTTCCTGTCTCAGTGCAGGGGCCCATTGTAAAAGATCATATAGGGGAAAATATAACTGCCATACTGTTAGATGTCAGATGTGCCAAGTTCATGTCTCATGAATTCAAAGAATGAATACCAAAAGACAAAAGTGTTTGAAGGTAGGAAAATTTTATTGGAAGATAGCTCCTGAAAGACAGGAGGGGTCCTGGAAATGGGATGCCACCAAGGTCCTTTGTTAAGGTTAATTTATAAAGCAAAGTCACAATGTGAGTGCAGTGTGGGACAAACTATAATCTCCCTATAGGATTGCAAGTATAATTGCATAGCTAATATTGATTCAATAGGGAAGTGGGTAGCATAGCAAGGGTGCACCTGGAACAAAAAAAGACATTTTGGGGAAAGGGTATATCTGGATGTCCTGGTCACCCACGTGGGTGACTGATGTCTATCAGGACTTCATTGAACCAGGTGATACCAATTGTAGTATAATCTCAACTTATTGTTCATCCCTGGGGAGGCATGTAGGCCTCTTCATTCCATCTTTATGTTGAGGTTTGGTCTTCTTCGGATGTGCTTCCAGACAAAATTGTGATGTCCTTATTCTTTGTTCTTACTTCCTTGGGAGCCCAGTCCCTCTCTGACTGTATATAAAATTTTAAATTAGCTTCCTATAATAGTGGATGGTCATTGGTGTAGGCTGGGGTCCCCAAAGATCTGGAAGGATATCTTCAATTTTTCTTGTCTTTTTTGTTGTTTTTGTCTAACTAGATATTTCAAAAACCTGTCTTCATGTTCAGATATTCATTCTTCCATTCTATTGGTTGTTGAGGCTTTCAAATTTTTGTGAATAACTGAAATTTTCTTTACCAACATTTTAGATTGATTATTTCTCAAGACCTCTCTCTGTGCTGAATTTCTCATTTATATCATCAGTTTTTCCCTAATTTCATTCAACTACTTATCATTGTTTTTCTGATTTCTTGAACCTTTTTAATAACCATTTCAGTAAATTTGTTGTTCGTGTACAGGAATGTTACTGATTTTTGAGTGTTGACTTTGTATCCAGCTATGTTACTGTATTTGATTATTAAATCTAGAAGCCTTATTGTGGAATTTTTGGTGTCTTCTATGTAGAGTTTTGTTTCACCTGTGAATAATGATAATTTAACATCTTCCTTTCCTATCTGTATTCCTGTTCTCACTCTTGTCTATTTGTACTGTCTCATATTTCCAGAACTGTATTGTGTAAGAGTGATGACAGTGGGCATCCTTGTTGTGATCCTGATTTTAGAGTGAAAGCTTTCAGATTTTGATGTTAGCTTTTGGTTTTACATAGATAGCCATTATTAGTTTGAGATAAAGACTATCCTAATTTTTTTAGGGGTTTCATCATGAATGAGGGTTGGACTTTATCAAAAGATTTTCCTACATCTATTGAGATGTTCATGTGATTTTTGTCTTTGGCTCTGTTTATATGGTGAATTAAATTTATTGATTTCTGTATGTTAAATCATCCCTGCATTCCTGGGATGAATCCCACTTGGTCATGGTGTACAATCTCCTAGATGATCTGCTTAATTCTGTTTGCTAGTATTTCACTGAGGATTTTTGCATCTATGATCATTATGGAGATTGGCTTTTAGTTCTCTTTTTTGGTTGGGATTTTCTCTGATTTTGTTATCAGGGTAATACTTGATTCCAGAAATAAGTTAGGGAGTATTGTTTCCTTTCAATTTCATTAAAATTTTTGAGGCCTATTAGCATTATATCTTCCCTAAATTTCTTGTAGCATTCAGCAGTGAATCCATCAGTGCATCGGCTTTTGAGTTTTGGTACATTTTAGTTATATTTTCTAGTTCATTGCCTGATATTGGATTACTCAAAATTTTTGTATCTTCTTGATTCATCTTCAGTAATTCATATGTATCTCAGAATCTATTCATTTCTTCCATTTTCCAACCTATTAGAGTAATGATTTTCAAAGTACATATTGATGATC
>NW_004955503.1:3841860-3843163 GCF_000276665.1 Chinchilla lanigera
CCATCCAATTGAGAAGAGCATGGAGTGAAGTATAACAAGTCCTGAAAAAACTAGCTTCAAACCCAGAATGATGTATCCTGAAAAACTATCTTTCAAATTTAATGGAGAAATGAAATATTTCCACAACAAAGAACAACTAAAGAATTTCATGAGTGCCAAACCAATCTTACAAAGACTGCTAAAAATTATACTAGACAGAGAAAAAATGACCACAGTTTCAAGAACAATAGAAAGGAAGCCTGGGGGCTGTGGATTTAGCTTAGTGGCACAGTAATTTAGCCTGCCTGGCAAGTGCAAGGTTGTGGGTTCGATTCCCAGTACCGGAAAAAAAAAAAAAAAAGAAAAAAGAAAAAAAGAAAGGAAGCCTGAAGAGGAACAAGCAATTAAACAGAAAAAATAGGAAATTAACAGCAAGTAAATAATCTGACAAAGATAAGTCAACACATATCTGTTATAACCATTAATGTAAATGGCCTCAATTCACCAGTCAAAAGAAACAGACTGGCAGAGTGGATTAAGAAACAAAATAAAACAATATGTTGTATACAGGAAACACATTTTACACAAAAGAAAATCCATGGACTAAAAGTAAAACAATGGAAAATAATTCTCCATGCCACAGGATTCCAGAAAAAAGCAGGTGTAGCTATCATGTTTGCAGACAATGTAAACTTAAAACTGAAAATCATCAAAAGAGATAAAGAAGGTCACTACATACATGTTAGGGGAAAAGTACAAGGGGAAGAGAAAACAATCATAAACATGTATGCACCAAGTATGGGACCACCAAACTTTGTAAAATAAATTTTAACACACATGAAAAACCAAATAATTAATAACACTATTGTAATAGGGGACCTAAACACCCTTTGGCACATAGAGATAGGTCAACTAGACAAAAAAATCAGCAAAGAAATAGACCTGAATGAAATCTGTGAACAAATGGACTTAGTAGATGTATGCAGGCTGTTGTTCCACCCCAGAACATCAGAATACATTTTTTTCTCACCTGCACATGAGACGGTCCTAAAATAGACCATATTCTAGCCCATAGAGCATACTTAAGTAAATGGAAAAGAACTGAAATTATCTGATCATATTATCTAACCACAGTGCAATGAAATTAGAAATTAATAACAAAAGGAACTCCAAAACCTCCATAAATACTTGGAAATTAAATAACAGCCTTCAGGAAAGAAGGAGAAATTTTGTATATGTATATGCAGGACAGTCAACATGGCTGTTCTACTGCCTTGTATTTCTTTGCTGAAAGAAACTGTCAATGAGTCCTTGGTTGATCAGC
>NW_004955503.1:3845289-3854585 GCF_000276665.1 Chinchilla lanigera
TTTCTGGGTTCCTGTTGCATTGTGTATCCTTTTCAATCCTTTGACTTTTACTCTATGAATTTCTTTATGAGTTAAATGTGTTTCTTATTTACAGAATAGGGATGGATCTTGTTTTTTGATTCATGCTGCCACTCTATTCCTTTTGATTGGTGAATTGAGGCCATTTACATTGATTCATATAACTGATATATATTGATTTATACTTGTCATAGTATTTTCATGCTGTTTTTCCTTGATTTTCCCCTCTGTTTACTTGTTGATCTTGCTTTATTGTTTGTTTCTGTTGTTATTCGTGGAATTATGATTATTTTTTTCTCGGGTAGAATATCTTTCAGTATCTTTAGTAGTGGTGATGTGTTGATCATGAGTTTCTTCAGTTATTTGTTTCCATGCGAGCATCTTATTTTCCCATTAATTTTGAAAGATAGTTTTGCAGAGTTCATCAATCTAGGTTGGAAGTTGTTTTCTTATAGGACTTGAAACTTCACTGGAAACTTTTCTTGACTTGAAGGTTTGTGGTGAGCTGTCTTCCATGATTCTGATGGGCTTTCCTTTACAGGTGATCTGTTTCTTTTCTCTGACAGATTTTAAGGCTCTGTTCTTGTTCTGAATATCTGGTACCTTGATTTTCATATATCTGGGTGTAGATTTATTTTGTTTATGGCTAGTTGAAATTCTATATGCCTCACATAACTATATGTCAGTTTATTTTCCCATGCTTGGGAAATTTTCTTCTATTACTTCTGCAAATAGTTTATTTGTTATTTGTGTTGACTCCAGCTTTGTCATTGACATTAATTATTCTTATATTATTTTTCTTTGCATCACCTTGCAGGTTTGAATTATTAATACCTGATCCTTAGTTATTTTCAAGAGATTTACCTTTTCTCAATGGCTAGTCGCAATCCTGTCTTCAAGGTCTTATAGTTTGTCTTTAGTTTTATTCAAGCAGTTTTTCCAGTTTTCAGTGGAATTTTTAATTTCCTGGGTATCTTTGTACATCCATTTCATGCATTCTTTTACTTTCCTATCATGACTGTTCAAGGTTTCCTTTCTCTTCCTATCATCATCTATTTTTTTTTTTACCTATCTCTACTCTAGATTTGCTTGGCAATTCCTGTGTAAATGGTGACTTTTTCTCTTACCTGAGAGATTATTTCTGATCTTATTTCCCCTATAGCCTCTTGGATTTGTTTTTCACCTCAGTTGTTATCATTGCAGAAATGTCAAGTTCATGTCTACAAGTTCCTCTAGCTCATTGTGTCCTGGATCTGTTCTGGGTGAGCTGGAGTTCTGAGGTTACATTTTCCTTCTGTGTCTTGTCATTTTCTACCCCAAAAGTTTTCATCTTATTTTCTGTGTTGATCCTTGTGAGTTTTTTTAGTAGGTAACATTATCACTAGTATCAAGGCCTCTCTTGGCAAGGTTTGTTCTTCAGAGATGTCTCCTGTGTGTAGGAGGTTTTTGGTTTGTGTCTGCCCAAGATCCTGCATTTCCAATTAATTAAGAGTGAGATGTTCCTATCTGTTTGGCTCAATGCCCAATCCTCTAGTGCTGGTGTATTGTGAGGTTAGTACCCCAGAATTTTCCAGGATTAGTCCAGAATTGAGAATAACTTATTAAAATAGATATTACATCCTAGTTACAGTAGTATAATTACCACAGACTATAGCATCAAGCACAGTTTAGAAACTGACAAACTGTGATGACTATCAATTTGGTTACTTTAACCATATGAGTAAAATCTATAGTTACATAACAGAATCTATCATAAATTGGGAGCTTGCATTCAAAGTATCTCCCCTTGGTAGAGTGGTTTTACCCTGTGGTAGAAAAATTTAAGGAGAGTGAATAGAACAGAGATAACTGAAATTAAAAAGGTAGAAGCCAGGCAGGAGGATAAAGGATGATCACTTAAGCTTTGGGAAACTAGAGAAGAATGCAGAAGACAAAGAATGAAAGAGTAAGCAAAGAATTTTTAAAGTTGACCAGAAAAATTAAAAAGAGTATTCACTCATATGAAAATATTATTATGTCTATAGAAGTAAACTAAGAAAAGCAGGAAAGAAGATAAATAGATTAGAACAAAAATATAAGTAAAAGACAAAAAAAGGAAAGGGAAGGGAAATAAATCAGCAAAAAAGAAGCAAAATAAAATAAGGTAACAAACAAAATTCCTCTAATGTGCACTGAGAGCCCAAAACTATAGTGTAACACTGCCAAGCCTGCAGCAGAGTTTGTGCTGGATTTGAAGCTGATCATGTCCTCCAGATGTGGGGGTCTGGGGCCAGAGTCTTTAGCCAGTTCTTGCTGTGTGTCCCTTAGCGACCTCCCACTCTTTACCCTGTTTCTTTTGGTGGCATCTCTTTCCCAATAATTGTGTTGTTTTCAGACAGACAATGGGCTGTTCCCAGTCCCCTGCAGCTTTGGCTCCTCCTGGTCCTTGCTCAGCTTTCTGTGTTCCTCTTCTATTAGCAAGTCTCTGTCCTCTGAGTTTGTTTATTGGAGGGTGAGGTGGCATGCTATGATATGGTCTGGTCCTCTGCTCCTGCTGTTGCAATTCATTGCTGCTCAGCCCAATTCTTGCTCTTTTTTTTGAGGTGGTCTGTTAACTTACCATTGGTTACCTTTCTGCTCCCACCCTCAGCAATGTGAGGACAGCCTGGGGCTGCACAATCCCAAGGTGGTGAGCTATTTCATTTATTATGCAATGCTCTAGTCCTTAATCTTGTTCTTTGTGGTTCCAGTTAGTCCTCTGTTGCACAAAAGTAAAGGTTAGAAAGCATAAAAGAAAATGAAAAACAAAAAATTAGAGAAACAGAAATGAAAGACAAAAAGGAAAAAAGGAAAACTGGCTGATCATCAGTGATGGAGCAGTTTGTGTAGGCAGAATTTACTGCTAGACTGTAGTGCCTTCTGTTTAGAGGAAGGCAGAAGACGCAGAGACCTGATATCCCAAGTCTATCTTGTATGGCTTGATTTAGCCTCATTGTGTTAGTGTATGCTTTTTTCCCCCTACTTTTAAGATTCCAGGTATCGTGGGCAGTTTTCTGATCTGGGGACCCACCGGCAGCAAGGCAGGCTGGCTGGCCATTTTATAAATTTTTTATGTAAGCTTTGTTTGATCTATTAGTCTGTTATGTCAGATTGATTTTAATTTCAGGCAATATGTCCCTCACCTGTCTTCCAATTACCTGTGTTTTAGTTGAACTTCTCTGAGTAATTGTGAATGAGGCTCCTCCTTTATTCATCCATATTGTCTCTTCTCTCATTTTCATAAATTTTATCAGTAGCCAGTTGTGGTAGTGTACTCGTTTAATCCTAGCACTTCAGAGGCTGAGGCAGGATGATCACAATGTGTTTAAGTCCACCCTTGGCTGCATAGCAAGTTGAAGGTGAGCCTGGACTATATATCAAGACCTTTTCCAAAAAATTAAAAAAAATAAATTTTATTAATGCATATTAATAGTATATACTGATGGAGTTTATTTGGGGATTGGCACCTGAATTATACATACCCTAATCAATGTTAACTGAATTATATCTCTTATCCTTTTCTACCCCTCCCCATTCTCCCTTCCCCACCTCCAGAAGTTTACCTGCCAGTTTTCTGTCCTCTCTTCTTTAATTACTTCTTTATTGACATATTTTTCATTTAACTTTTTATCTCTGGCTAATTTCAGTTAACTTAAGGGTGTTTGGTTCCATCAATTTTCTTTCAAAGGATATAATTTCATCTGTTTTTTTGACTAATATTGCATTTTGTAAATACACCATATTTTCTCTATCCATTTATCTGGTGATGGACATCCAAGGTATTCCCACAGCTTAGTTATTGTGAATTATACTACTATACACATGGGGGTACATGTGTCACTGTAGTATATCATCCATAGTTCTACAAGGAAGTTTAAAATTTAGCCTCCATAAACCAATGAACCCAATAGAAATGGCTGGTAAATGAAATGAAAACTTCCTTCCCAAAGAAAGGAGTTCTAATGGCTTAAAGTATGAGAAAAAAAAAATGTTCACCATTTCTAGCTATCAGAGAAATGCAAATCAAAACTAGAATGAGATTTCATCTCATCCCAGTCAGAATACAAAAAACAATGAATGCCAGCAAAAATACAGGAAAAGTGAGACCTCTCTTACATTGCTGGTGGGAATGTAGACTCATATAACCTATATGGAAATCAGTATGGAGATCCCTCCTAAAGAATAAGCATAGAAGTATATTTGACCTTGTTATACTTCTGGGAATATCCTGCATTTTTAAAAGTAGACTTATGTAAAAATCTTAAATATACAATAGAATAATTCATAGGCTGCTACACAATAAAATAGGTAACAATAACAGACATTATCACAAATATACATACTCAATATGCTAATGACAGTCACATGGGCATAACAGTTATAAGCAGATGAACTGTATTCCTAGAAATGTAGGCCAAAAAGTTAAATGTATAAACACATATTTCTATGGTTGATAAATGTATACATTTGCTTTTATTACTGTGGTAACCTAAAATATAGTCATGGGTAATTCAAGTCTTTTGAGCAGATTGACAAAATCCATGATGGATTACCACTCCATATGAATTCAGTCAAAGAGTTTGGACCTCAAGAAATTTTGTTTTTCACAAATGCAGATGTACAAAAAAAGTCTATTCACTTATTGAGAAAGTTTTAATATTTTTATGTATACACATGATCACTGTTGTACACACATAATCTGCTTACACACAGAATCAGTGTTGTGACAATGCACTTTTGCATCATCAAATTTGTTAAATAGAGTAAAACTAATTAGAACTCTCTAAAAATCTGTAAATAATTTATATTATGAGTATTGGAAATGAGACTAAAATGAATCATAGCATAGTGAATTCTAAAAGCTAAAAAATGAAAAAGAGGAAAATAAAAAACTATACTAAAACTATACTGAAAATGTATTATGGGGATATATTATGGGCAATTGTGCTTGGAGTATATAAGAGATGATCAGTTTTCATGATTGATACCTATATTTTGAAGTTTTGGTGTATGATGAATGGCCTCTTTTGGATTGTTGTATTTTCTGTTTTTTTTTCCATTTATATTATAGATGTCCTGGGAAAGTATGTTCATATTCATTATCTATATGAAGAATTTTTCCAAACTAGTTAACTGGGACTCATACATTAATTTCCTCTGAAAACATCTTACAGGTGCACCCAAAATGATGATTCATTGATTTTTAAGGTATTCATTTTTCCTGACATGATGCAAAAATCCTTGCATATGTTAGAAAACCAAATATTTCCTTTCCCAGAATTACACATTCTATCTCATTTATACATCTAGTCTTTTGTTTTCCCAGTACTGGTTGGGATTTTGACTTTAGAAATTTCAACATCTGAGAGCTTATTCTTCCAGGATTGTCATTTTGGGTATTTTAGACTAATTTAAGGATCTTTGACTTTAGGGATTTTAATCTTTCAGAATTTTGACTTTCATTATTATGACATTCCTGATTGTGTCTTTGAGATTATTACTGACTCTGAAGATGAGATTTCTACTTCAGGATCCTGAGGCATTGCGTCCCCTCTGGACTTTCCAGTTCTGGGACAGAAGTTGCTAGGGATTATAGACACTATCTTTAAAATTTATCTTCAGCATCTCTTTTCTCTATGTGGACAGAGTAACCTACTTCCATAAGGTAGGAGATCATATCACCTCCTCCAGACTTTCCTTACATATAATGAAAGTTACTTGTATCTCAAGTAACTTTCTTCTAGGACCATCTGACATGCAACATTGTAAGTTATTGTCTTACTGACATACAGGAAAACAGAAGTTATGTTCTGGAATTATCAACACTGTGATTTTTTGCAAGTCATGCTAGCTCTCAAGTTACTCTATGAAATAAGTGTAACACTGACTTTGCATGTTTGCTGTGTTCCATCAGTGTCACGCTTTTCCACAACCATCTTTTCAGGTATATCACACAAATTTAGTACCTCCATACAAAGCATTTATTTTTCATTCAATTTCAAATATCCAACAATATCTGTTTAATACCTACTTTATTACAATGACATAATAAAACATATACAGGTTGGTGTCCTCATGAAGCATATATTCTACTTCTTTATGAACTTCAAACTTTATTTTTATTAGTATACATGTGTGTAACACATAATAATTACATTCATCTTGGGGGACTGGAATGAGATATATTCCATCTTGATCATTTTAACTCCCCCGACTCCACTCCCTCCCATTGCCTTTTAATTCCCTTTCCATCTCCATAGTATCTAGCTCCATGATTGCTACCATTTCTCCTTTAGTTTGCTTTTTAAATTATTTTGTTCTCTTCTATCAGAAAAGCCATGTGCTATTTAAATCTGTATGTCTGATTTATTTTGGTTAGTATTATGGTTCCAAAAATCAACTTATTTTCTCACAGATTTGTCAAATTTATCCTTCTTTATAGCTGAGTAATACTCACTTGGCTATATGAATCATATTTTCTTCATCATCCTAGGAGAGAGGTATATAAATGATTATCTAGTATATGAAAAAATGTTAAGTACTGTCAAGAACCCAGATAGCCTGAGGAATATAGTAATTAAGATAGGTCTCAAGAAAAGAAAAAAAATTTGAATGAAGTAAGACTGGGATGACATGAGTGAATTAGACAAATAGATATCTGGAAAAAGAAAACTCATCTCAGAACAAATAGTACCCTCAGAGAATAGTACATTTGGCATATGTAAAGGATAACAAGGAAACAAATGAAACCAATGTGACTGGAGTTGAGAGAGTGATTTAAAGGAAAGTACAAGAAGAGGTTACAGAAATCATGGGACTAACTTACATTGGATATCATTGTCTGTTGTAAACACAATAGTTTTAACTCTGGTACAAGTGGACATGTTTTACATGATTTTAAAATAAATACTGATGTGGTCTGATTTTTAGTTTTAAAACAGCACTTTACATTGTTCTTTTTAAAATACACTATAGGGAAGTAGGGAAGCACAGCTACTAACTGTTGGGAAGCCATTGCACCTGACGGAGGCAAGAATCAGGCACATAGTTTGTGGAAGTAGTGAGAAGTGCCTGTACACCAGATTTCTTTTAAAAATAGAATAATGACATTTTCTGAGGAATTATACATGGAGTTTTAAAAGAAATAAAGAAATCAAAAATCTGTCTAAAATTTACAGATGTTTCCTTTAACCCATTGCCTTCATCTTCCCCCCTTAAAGTTTGTTTGTGTTCTATTCCATCAAAGTCTTAATCCTCCTAAGCAACAAATCAGTTAATAAGTCAGAATTATTTTTACATCGTTTTGATCTTCAGTTATTGTCTTAGACTGACCATAAATCAGTCAGAGTTAGAAGAGATGCCTCATTCACCAGGCCAATGTTCAATTAAAGATTGGGGCCTATTGAGTCACTTCCCAGGAAGTGATTGTTTATGTTATAAACTCTTCTGAAATCTTTGTTCTATGCCTATCATGGCAATCTGCTTTCATTTGAACTTTGGCTTTGAACACTTCGGTATATAATTAAGGGTTAAACCTAGATTTTTAAAGAGCTCAACAGACCAACTTGTTATAAGGAATGGGAAAAGTTATCCTCACTCACCTGCACATATCTTATTGACCTTCCAAACTAAGCAGAAGTTCCCCAACTTATTTTGCACTCCTAAGTTCAAGGAGCTCAAGTTTGAAGGTTGTAGATCTTTTAATGAAGAAAACAAAATGTTTTAGCCAAATGTGAAGGTAAACTGCTTTTACTAGATCAGTCCAGAAGCATGGTTGTCAATTTCATCCCCAAAGTCATTACTTGGGAAATGTATGTAAAGGTGGGGTCAAGAAACCTGGATCATAATATACTCATGATTCTAGTTATCACAGAGAATTTGTTTTTAAGGCTTTACATTTTTTTGTATTTTAGAGTTAAAAGAATGAAAACATATTAACAGACAGACAAACATTTGCAAAATAATACAAAAACAATGCAAGCAACACAGAATTTCAGACAGGTGATAGGAAATTAAATTTGAAAGGTACAATAGATATTGTGAAAGGGAAATAAACTGCTTAAAAGGAAAGAACAACTGGGATGAGGAAAAAAGAAAAGAAAGAGAGAAGGGAAAATATGTATGTGTATACACACGACAGCTAAGATAGTTGTACTATTCATTTCTATTGCTTTATTAAAAGGGAACAGGTAATGTGTAATAGTTTGATCAATCTTAAATGCCTACATTTGTTTATCTGAGTTACCAATTGAAAGGCTTCACCTCTTAAGAAAAGAAAGATCTGGCATTTGTCAGCTCCTTACTCAGGATCATGGAAAGACAGAAAAAAGAAGGATTTGGTTATTTACTACTTCTATGATGTTTATGTACATTAAAAGAAAAACAGTTCAACATTATTTGGCAGTGTTTTCTTATTTCTTGTTTTAGCGTTTTAAATTTCAGTGAAGCTTAAAATCATTGCAAAAATATCTGAAAACCATTTTCAAAATAACTTTAGGGAAGATGTTGAGTACCAAATATATATTTTGGCATATTTTCATGAATCAAGATATGGCACACTGTTTACTTTATTGTCTGACTACTCTTTATCTTCATACTTCATTTATTGTTTGTTTGCCCAGAAAATTTATGTAGACTTTGTTGTTTGGTGAGCATAAGGTATTCAAGATGCTTTCATCCTTTTATAAAAAATGTCTTAAAGCACAAGAAAACCTAACAAATATTTTATTATATAATTTTTTTGAAAATTAAATAAATGTAAATTGGAAGTACATTTCTCTGTTATTGACGTAATAGAGCTTAATATGTGAACTTTCCAACTTAGCTTTGAATGAATTTTACAAAAAGTAGAAAATAGAAACAAAGTTGTTTGGTTTCTCCTCTAAGTATACATTCAGCTAAGTTTGAATTTCTCTTGCATTTTGTATGACATTATTTCTACTCTCACCATTTCTTATATACCTACCTTATATACTAGAGTATCACAATTACACACCATTTTAATGAGGCTCTTTTGGTGTGTGTAATTCAGTAACAAATACTTTGGGGATCTCAAATAAATCTACCTAATTCCTTAAAACCCAAATATATTTCAGTAAGTTTCCAGTATATTAGACATCTGTTGATTAATTATTATAAATATTCATCCATGAAAATAAACTTGATAGACATTTTGTTTGAGGAGAAAGAAATTGATCATTTCTTATAGAAATATCAAGTCTTTCAGACCTTAGAGCCCTTATAAACTATAGACTTAAAAA
>NW_004955503.1:3858784-3883936 GCF_000276665.1 Chinchilla lanigera
TGTTTCCACTCAAATGTGTGTTCATTAAAAATTCATTAGATGATGTGCAGGTTAAATTGTTTGTATTTTAGTATATTGCATGTTACTCACCTGTCATTTTACCATACTCTAATTTGTGTGTCATATTGTATTGCTCTCCCTTCATGTTCTGAATCTATGATGTCTTTAAATATGTCTTTAAATATAACTTTATTTTGTGTTACTGTTTTTATTGAAGTATTTAAGTTAAAATAAGATTGTTTAAGAGGGTCCTTACCCAACATGACTGGCTTTATAAGAATAGAAGAGTAGGAGATAGACAAACTGTCTTAGTAACTTTTCTCACTGCTGAGACTAAATACCAAACACACAAATTTAAATGGGGAACGGTTTATTTAGCTCACAGTTCAGAAAGGTTTCAGTCCATAATCTACTGACTCCAAGACAGGGTGGAGTATGGCAGAGTGGCAACAGTTCGTGGTGGAAGAAGACAGCAAATGCAACAAGAAAGAGAGAACAATACTCTTTCTATCCCTTATATTGCAGGGAGGCTACCCACCCTAAACTGGGGGTAGCACTCACACCCTTAATCCCAGCACTGGACTATGAATCAATCACAAACTCTAGATCCAGCCACCTCTGAAATGCCCAACCCCCAAGACTGCATGAGGCTTTGGGGGAACATCTAGACACAAATCATAACACACACAAAGAGGTCATCCTATAAAACAAGGAGAAAACAGTCATCCCTAAGGTATGGAGAAAGGCTTAGAAGAGCCCAAGCCTGCTGACAGTTTGATCTTGGACTTCTAGATTCCAGAACTATGATGAAATAAATTTCTATTAAGTTACTCAGTTTGTTGTATCTTATTATATCAGCTTTAGAAAGCTAATACATACACGTAATGATCTTTTTTAGCTGCTTGCTTATAAAACAAAGATATTTTATAGCATGAGTTTGGAAACATATTTCTCCATAAAGTATTTTAAAACCATGATACTTTTCATTCAGTGTCATTTTAGTGTCAATCAAGGTATTTTTTCCTCACATTGATCCTTTTCATATTTGACTCATAAAGTGTTATCATTCATTTATTTTGATTGTCAAATATTCATTCAGTAAATACTGGTTATGAGCTTATTGTGTACCAGGCACTCATGTAGATTTGAGGATAGAGAGATGAATGCTGAAAGTGACCTTACTCATAGAAGCTCGATTTGAGTGGCAGTGATAGTGGATGGCAGTGGTTCATTTTTCATTTTTACCAGACAGAGTAGAGTTTCAACATTATAGGTTTCAGGATAACAATCAACTATTTTATAATTTGTTTCTTTTGTTACCTTAACTCGTTTTTAAAGTTGAGAGTTTTGCAAAGGCCCAAATATTTTGAACTGCTATGTTTTAATGGTATTTAACAGTGCATAGCATATTACATTTAGCAACTTGGTAAATGTCTCATAAATTATTATAATTGCTCCTTAAATTTGCTGTACTAGAAAGTGTTAGTTAGCTGTACAGACCCAATTTTCCACAATGTTAGCTATAATAATTGTCACAACTTTTCTTAACCACATTGAGTTGCTACTTCATTTGGGCATAATTGTCATCCATATAATTCATCTCATTTTTATATTATTTTTATAATACAAAAAATATAGTGCTCATTTTGGGAATTTATTTGAAAATTATTTCAGGCTCTGTTGTCACCTTGCCTTCTATTTATTATAACACCGTTTGCTAAATATACCCTAATAACATATTGTTAAAAATGCTGTTTACCTATGAAATACCATATATTTAGAAAAATATGCTCTGGGAATGATGTTAAAACATAATATTTCTCCTAAATTATTGAAGTGTCTTTTCTATTCTTATGGAGAAAATATGACGCCCTAAGCAACTGAAATTACTTTTATATCTTAGCCTCAATATCTGATTGTTTTGGCATTATATAAAATCCTTGAAATTTTCCTGTGTTTAATTTGTTTTTTTCTTATTGTTTATTTTGAAAGGAAGGAGGAAAGCAGTTATGTTTTTGCTAAATTGATTTGTATCTGATGATAAAACAGCACTAAATTCCACTACTTAGTACTATGAGTTAATTTTTACCACACTGGTTCTGAGATGAATTTGAATATGACGGTACATATAGAAAGACAATGAAGATTAAATATTAATTGCTTTACAAGTTCGGATTAGTGCTGAGGACTTTGAAGATGATCTGGACATAATGCACTAAAAATTCAACAGATGACCTTAAAGTGCACTAACATTTCAACTGACATTTTCCTACATGATTTATACTTTGCCCAGTGGTCAGACAGTGAATCAGTCAAACTGACTTCTCCTGATTCATGAAAAGGTGAAAAGGCATATTCTCTGAGATGCAATGCCTTTCCTGGGGTAATTTTGGAAATGGTTTATAAAGACTTATTTTAACTTTTTAGACTGTTTTAAACTTCAGAGTTGTAAGAACAAAGAAATCCAAACATCAAAATGATGAATAATATTTGGTTATTATATTTGTAAAACATGACTCCTTCAAGACATTATGATTATTTTAAAAATTTGTTATTCCTCTCTCTCCAACAAACATGTGCATAATTTACTCATTGTGAGAGCTAGTTCAATGGCATTTTTTCTTCATAATTTGAAAATGGGCTGGGGAATCACGCATATATTTGAGGATCAGGAAATATTTAGAAGTCCACAAAGATTGTTTGAAAGAATGGGTACAAAAAATTTTGACATTGGAAAGCAAAGCAATTTATTCTCATGAAGAGAAAGAGAGCAAGGGGAACATGATAACCTCTATAGATTTAACTGTAAAGAACACTTTTCTTATTTGCTTTGCTAAAAAAAAATGAATCAAGACGGTAAACATAAATAATAAGGTCATTTGTTTAGATGAGAAAACTGGATTTGTTTCCTTCAAATAACCACATATGTGTAACTGCTCTTGCTAAGTGCCAAAGCTTTGAGGTATGCAGAGAAAGGACAATGCTGCCATTAAAAAAAAAAAAAAAAAAAAAAAACAGAGTCAGAAGTTTCACAGATTTCCAGAATAATGGAAAATGTATTTGTTGACTTAGATAGTATATAGGCTCAGTCCTACAAGTTCAGTATTCAAGAACATGTAAAGTCTTCCCAAATAGATGAAAAAAAGAATATACACACACATTTGTCAACATAGAAATCAAGGAGAGAAGCGACCCTTCCATTTACTTCTTATATCAAAGTAAAATCAGTAATAAAAGGTAAAGATAAAGTTCAGAAAGCTGAAAAAAGCAACAACAAAACAAAAACAATAACAAAACTGCCAGAAACATAATAAAACCAATGATTTTCCAACATTATCTCTAGGACTGAAAGGAACAGCTATGTATAGTTCTTACTTACTAGAATTTTGCTCATCTCATAGGCATAAAAAACAGCAGCAATCTACTGTCTCTTTGAAATTAAATATACCAGAAAGCAGGCTTCATCATATTAAAGGACTTCAGTAAACAGACATGTAGATTGTTGTATCAACAGAATATCAGAATTTCAGACTTTAACTGATTATCTCCAATTCATTGGGTAGCCTTCCTCAGTTTAAAATATAGTGGAAAATTCAGTTTATTCCTTATATTTTAGCAGTCTTCAATTTTATTAGGTATTTTTAATTTTTTAAAGATATAACAATTGCAGCCCCAAATATTTAAATACTGTTCTAGTAACTTTAAAATTTTCCAAAAGGTGTTATTGATCATAATGTTTATACTCATCTAATAATGATTTCTCAGAAGACATGAAAATTCTAGGCTAATTACATATGAAACTATATTTTGCATCTGACACTGAAAGTACTGCCGTTAAAATGATATTTTTTGAAAACTGAAATTGGTTTAGAAGTTCAGAAAGCTGAGAAAAGCAACAACAAAGCAACAAAAACAACAACAGAACTGTTAGAAACATAATAAAATCAATGATTTTCCAACATTATCTCTATGAACCTAGGACTGAAAGGAGCAAATGCCTATACAAGTTTTTAGTACTTTTATTCATTACTTCGTTTTCATATTCAGGTTTTCTATGTAGTGAATGCTTGTGTCTCCCTCCAAATTCAGACGTTGAAGCCTTAACCCCCAATATAATAGTATTTGGTAATGACATTTTGGGGAAATGATTAGGTTTAGATAAGGTCATTATGATGGAGCCCTGGTGATGGGATTAGTGCCCCTGTAAGAAGGAGGACAAGAGAGAGCTTTGTATGTGCTAGTGCATGTGTATGCACAAAGAAGAGATCACATGATTACATGATGATATGGCTACTACCTACAAGCTAAGAAAAGAGACTTCAGACAAAACTTACCTGGCTAGCACTTGAACCTGGGGCCTTGCAACCTACAGAATTGTGAGAAATAACTTTCTGTTGTTTCATACATCTAGTATATTGCATTTTGTTACACCAATCCAGGTTAACCAATGCAAGGCTCAAAACAAAAGACTCAATTTTGTTCTACACATGTTACATGACATCCACACTTTTTATTTAAGTTTGGTACCAGGAGTCAAACCTAGGATCTTGTGTCACTGAGCTATATCCCTGGCTCCTAAATTGTAACAGTATCTTAACTATCAATAATTTAGAAGTTGGTAGTGCATTTTGAATTATCCATAAAATACACGTTTTTCTCTCCTTGTGGCTTGTTATGAACTCTAGAGACACACTATCTGGGTTTGAACCCCAACTCTACAACATATTGGCTATTTGTTCTTATACAAGTCACATAAATTCTCTATGACTTAATTACTGATAATCAGAGATACATGGATTGTTGGGAGGATTAAATTAAATATATATGTATCTATGTTTTTACCATATAAATATATACATATACATAGGCATATGTACATATTTATGCATCATAAGTATATACACTCACAAGTGTAAATAAAGTCATGGTCTGTATAAAAACATTTTGAGGAATGTTAGAACACATACTATATGATAGTGGCCTCATAAATATATAGTGGAGATGAAAACTGAACACATAGTCACATTGTAATAACCGTAATCTTCTAAGTCAATATGATTCCCATGTTTACGGTAATGCTGGTACTATAAATAAACCTACCGCACTGCCAGTATCAAAAAAGTGGTGTAAGAACAGTTGTATATAGTATGCAATGCTTGAAAATTACTCTGCTTTTTTTTTATTTTTCTACTATATTTTTGTTACATCAGAGTGCAATCCTAGTCATTAATAAAAAACCTTATGTAAAATATTATGATTTATCACATTAGCAAGAGCCTCATACAATCTTGTTTATGACACTACTTGATTGAAGAGATCACCTTTAATATCTGGCGTATACTATCTAGGTTTGTACAAGCGCATGCTATGATGTTCACACAATAACAGACTTGCCTAATGAGGCAGTTTTCAGAATGTACCTCTGTCATTGAGCAATACATGAATGCATATCCATAGGTGCACACACACACACACACACACACACACACACGTCTTATAGAACTTTTATTTTTACTAATAATATCCATTAAAATGTATATGGTAGAATATTAATGAAGAGGTATTAAGTATAAGTTTTATTTATTGAGATCCTAGAATAAACTAGCTATAATATTATGTGCTGAGGGTACACTGATGAAATAGTGTTAATAATTATGTGAAGTCATGAAACATTGGGATAAGTGCTGTATAATAATGACATCATGAATTACTGAACGCCTAATAAATGTAAATACTCATTAAGTGAATGTAAATGATTCAGTAAAATTGGATTGTATTGGACAAGGGAAAAATGTTAAACAAGACTAAAAATTTAAGCAGAGACATTGAAAACCACATTGAGATATTTTATTCTGAGAATAGTTAGGGAGATACTGAAGGATTTTAAGTGAAAAGAATGTTATAATCAGACTTTATTTTTAAGATCAAACTATCAGGAGCATGGAGGATCAGTTAAAGGTAAAGTGTAGGAGAGAAAAGCCAACTTAGTTAAAGAAGAGACCACCATCATAACAAGGAAGAAATTATATGGTCTGAGTGAGGCAGTAGTCATCAGGATACCACGAAAAAGACAGACTGAAGAAATGTTTAGGAGAATTAATTAACAGGACTTGAATATCACCTTTGATTTTGGTCAGTGTGAAAGAAAGTAATTAATGAAAGATGGCATCAAGAATTTCACCTCAGGGTAATGAGGTAGAATATATAAAAGAAAGAGAAAATTCAAGTCCTGGAATTATACAATTAGTTTAAGCAATGTGAATTTAAACTACAAGTCAGATGTCACAGCTAAAGATAAAAAGAATGTGTGGATTTGGCCTGGAAGAGAGCATTAATACATGAGAAGCAAGACAGTGGATACATCTAACAAGAGATCAGGAATGAGATTTGAGGAGGAGTGTACATAGAGGTGAAAGGAAATTTCTTACTCTCTCTTCAGGTTTACTAATAGAGTAAAAGAAATAGAAAATTATATGTGATTTACAGGTGGCAAATTATGCTATGATGTCAAATAAGACCAAATTACTTTATCTGAACTTACTGGGCACTGTCTTCTGCCAGATCCTGTAGAAGATATAGAGAGGACAGGAAGAATCCACTGCATTTAGCAACGATGAGGTCATGGATGATCTTGATGACATTATGAAGAAAATAGATGGTGCAAATGGCCATGAATTAAGGTGCGGACAGGATTGAGACAGAGAATTAAAAACATAACAGAGAAATTCTGGAATTTGATGGACTAGGCTAATATGGAAGCCTTTATACTAATTAGAAAGAGGTCAGGAAGGGGAATGGAAAGGAGGTTAATATGATTCTAAAAGAACAATGCAAAGAATCTAGGTGGTAATGGAATTGTTTTGCATCTGGACTGTGTCACTGTGAACATCTTGGTTATGATATTTACTATAGTTTTGCAAGAAGATACCAATAGAGAAAAGTGGGAAAGATCATGTGTGATTTTTCTGCAGACTTTACAACTGTATACAGATGTATAATTATCTCAATGTAAAATATTTGATTAAAATTAATTAGTGAATGACTTTACAAACCATGGGAAGAAAGATTATATTATGTTACCAACTGGAAAAGCAAAAAAAAGGAAAGAAGAAAAATCATTCAGCATAGTAGGATAGGGAAAAGGAAAAGAAGAAAGAAAAGAAAATCACAAAATGATGAGTAAAAATTATTTTACTAAGCATCAAATATTTTGGTAAGCACCAAAAGTATAAGCTGTTCCATTTGTGTATTTAAAATTAAAGAATAATTTTAACAACAAAATTAGCTATAAATTATTTTTAAAAGATATTTGCAGAATGTATGAACAAAAGATCAGATGTGTAAAGAGATGAGAAAAGATACTTCAGGCAAATAGCCATGTAAAATCAAATCTAAATTAAAGAAAATCTCATGTTACTGTGTCTTTATCACACAAAATATACTTTATCCTAGAAAAATAGAAATTAAGTGAGATATTATATATAATAAAATGCAGAAATTTAACAGGATGACAACTGAATTTGTAACAATTAGTGATATAGCTTCCAAATATGTGAAGCAATTGAAGTAATTACAAGGCGATATAAACAAATCTACTTCAAGGCAAATGGGAGATTTTTAAATAACTCAGTAAGGACATAAATTTAAAAATAGCAATTACTGGTTTGGATAAATGGATATAAAAAGAACTATGCATGTGACATTCAGAGAAATTCTATTTCCATTGCACATAAGATATTTATAACAATTGATCAATAAAGACTGCAGACACAGTCCAACAAATAACAAAGTATCATTGATATAATGATACTTTGCCAAAGTAAAATGAAATTAGAAATTAATAACAAAACCCAACAAACTAAAGATTACTTAAAACCAAGTTATGAATCATTTCTGCATCAAAGATGACACATAGAAATGAGAAAATGTTTCAACCAATGGTAATGAAAATACCATAAAAAAAATTGGTAGAATGAATCTAAATCAAGATCTACAGGAAAATGTGCCATTTTAAATAAATATTTTATAAATGATAAAATTGAGAAACAGTTGACTAAACACAAAGAAGTTAGGAGAGAAATAATAAAAATAAAAGTTTAAATTAATGAAATGAAAATTTAAAAATACTGAAGAAAATCAACAAAGCAAAAAGCTGATTATTTGAAAAGACAAGTAAAATATACAATATTATGGCAAAATTAGTCAGAAAAAAATGTACAGAGAAAGAAACCATAAGACAATATATTACAAAATTTTATAAACAAGAAATATATTTTACATATTAAGTGAAATAGGAAAATTCTTTCACATTGTTCAATTAAAACTGAGTAAGAAAATTTATGTGCATTTTTGAATTAAAAACCTGATTTCAGAAGATATAGAAAATTGGAATAGACCATTAATGAACCAAATATCAAATATGTGCTCTCCCACATAAGAATGCAGCAATAATTATTAACAAATACAGCAGCACAATTTCAAGCTTTTTCTCCAATCATAAACAATTAAAATAGTATCTAAACTCTCCAAAAAGGTTTCAATATGTACAGTTGCTCCAAATCAGATCTTAGGACTACTGTAAGCAATGATTGGAAAACCAAAAAAAAAAAAAAAAAACTTGCAGGTAATTTAACTTATAAACCAATGCATTACACTCCAAATAAAGTTGCAGCAAAAAGAATGAAGAGACAAAAAGGTAAAGAAACAAAAGCCCAATTAGATTGCAAACGTAATTTGCCCAGTGTTTTCTTATTTTTTAACATGCCTTCCTCTCCCAACAACTACCATTTTGTTCATCAGCTCTAGGGATGAGTTTTTCTTTCAAATAGCAAATAGTGATAGTGATAATTTCTGGGCATACTCCAGAACAGTTTTGTTAGAAATTACCTAGAAATATTCTATTCAACTAATTAGCTTAATTAGAAAGACCTTTATTTTTCTTTTCATTTATTCATTCACTTGGTGGTGTTGGGGACTATACTCAGGGCTTCCTACTCATGATAGGTAAGCACTTAAATCTAGACCTAAGAAGACCTTTCTAGAAGTCTACATTCCTTTAATAAATTAACCAATAGGCTGTTGATATCTATTTTAATAGAAGGAAATGAATTGCACTTTAGAATCAGGAAAATATTTTCCATTAGGAAAAAAGGATTTCTCCAACTAAGCGTCAAATGACATTTTGGATTTACAAATGCCCAAACTAAGTCTCAGATAAGTTTGAGTATATGAATACAAGTTCCAATTATGTGAAAACACATGTAATTATAATTCAGGCAGTCTATAATGTTCCTTCAATTTTATATTCAAATATAAACTGTAGCACCTGTTTGTGTTGAAGATAGAAAAAGCTACTTAACATAAATTAAACTTTAGCACATAAATTAAACTTTAGATCTTCATTCAATCCATTGTATTGGATTGGATTGGATGTATGTAAAAAATGTATTAGATTTTCATTTTAAAAGAAAAATATTTTTTCTTTGTGAAAGAAATTCATTCACTTTTTCTCCTTGATCACATCCAAATATTTAGAATGTAGTTTCATATTTTCAAAAATGGTGCCTACATGTTACTAATGTAGAGTATACCCATGTGGTAGATGCACTGTAAGACTTCGGATTATATTGGAATGTCTATTTAACATGAAAGAAACATCATCTTGTAGACTTTGTCTTTGAAGATAATATTTTAGAAGTGTAACAAGAGAGGATCAATAGCTTGTTAGTACTGCACTGGTAAGTCATCATATATTTACTGAGCATCTACTGAGTAAAGGGTATTGTTTTAGTCCATTTGCATTGATATAAAAAATGTCTTAGATGTTTTAGAAACAACAGAAACTTACTGCTCAGATTTCTGGAGGCTAGAAACTCCAAAATCAAGATGCTGGCAGATTCTATGTCTGGTAATGGTTTGTTCTTTGCTACATAGTGCTTTGCTTCTATGTTTTTACACTGTAAAATTGACAAAGCAGTAAATGTACACATCTTTTACAAGGGCATTTATACAGGATAGGAATGTGGTTCAGTGGTAGAGGGATTGCCTAGCATGTGCAATTCCCTGGATTTCATCCCCAGGACCCTAAAAGGAAAGGTACTTACATATGACAGATCTGCTCTCATGATTTGATAGTCACCTCTTGACACTGTTGCACTGGACGTTAAGTTTCAACATATGAATTCTACGCAGGCACCGACATTCAGACCATAGTAGTCATGATGCTAGTTTTTGGGAATATAACCCTCAATAAATGAGACCTAACCCTTGCTCTTATAGACCTCGTAGTCTTGAAACAGCCCATCACCATGCTATCCAGACTTGCCTAGACACATAAGGCAGCCAACTATATTTTTACCTCACAGTTAGTGACCTCTTTCTGGTCTAATTTGATGAACCATACATAAGCCATTGTAGGAGAATAAGGTTCCAGATTCCTTGCATTTTGTCTCAGTTGAAAATGTCATTATTACTATATTTGTCACAGTGGCCTCTGATCACTCACAGAAAACACTGTACTTGAAGTAAGTTCTTGTAATTTATCTGAAAACTTTATTAATAGTCCCCCTCAACTTCTTTCCATGTCTAAACTCATTCAGAAAAGAAAAGAAGTGATTTTGAGATGTCTAAAATACATTTCTTAAAAGTCATGAAAGGAACTCAAAAGGATGCCAATAAAGAATGAATTATTAAAACATTAAAAACTCTGAAATTTGAGGTCTCAAGATAGAATAAGGTATAGCACAAGTGCTAAATGAATGGGCATATAAAATTGCTTTATTACTTTTAATGGATGATATTGAAAATGTAAGGGTTGAATTCTGGTGATAATCTAAATTTCATTATAATTTATTGAGCTATTAGTGATTAAGCTGGTTTAAAATTATGGGATTTCCAAAAGTCAGACCTACCTTATTTATTTTATTTAGAGTATACACTGCAAACCCAAAAATATTCACCATGAAATATTTTTCAAAACCACTTGCAGCCTTATAGAAGGGTTGTACTTCACCTTCAGTTGTACTAAGAAAGATGAGAACCAATTTCGTGGATAATTACACTACTTTGTTAGCTTTGTAAATTGCCTTTTTGTCTATTCTGTTCATGGACTATACCACCTGTACTCTAAAGAAGAGCACATAATCAAAGTGATCTGTTTTAATATCTTTCTATCATTATTTGGCACTCTCTCTAGGCCCATTATGCTCACGTTAACATTTAAAATTTATCTCTATCGTATTTATTTGTATGATGTGCCACAGACTTCTTTGGAATATTAATCTCAGAAGCTATAAATACTGTAGCAATTAAGTGAGTTCATCTTACTGTACCTTATGAATTTTTCTTCTGGTTAGAAATAGCCTCAAACAATACCTATACATGAAATGGGAATGTAAAAATTTGTGTAGGTCTTATGAGAAATGTGTGTTACAAAGCACAGCAACAAATTAAGCTATTTCTAGTACTGCATAATGAAAGAGACATTGAGGAAGATTCAGGGTGGTGTGAATGCTATTAAAATGAACTTGTTGCCCACTTAATAGTTTTGCAATAATGCACTATGTAAGAGTCTAGGATTTCAGTCTTTCTTTTTGGAGTACTGGGAACTGAACCCAGGGCATTTGCACTGAAGTATACCCCCCAAATTTTATTTATTTATTTTTTTTATTCTGTGACAGGTTCTTGCTAAGTCACTAAGTTGCCTGAGCTGGGCTAAAACTTTTGATCCTCCTGAATTTGCTTCCCAAATTCAGGGATTGCTGGGATTACAGGCACGTGCCATGACACCTAGCTAAGGTTTCAGTGTATCATACTTCGGTGCACCTACATATTTGTTAGTTTTCCTGATGCCTTGTGTTTAGGTGCTTAGAGAACTTCAGTTTCTTGGATCAGATTTTATATTTTGTGACTCAGAAAGAAAAACTGGCAAACTAAAATAGGTGTATACCTCCCATCAGAGTTCAAACCATCCAACTTTTGCTAATTCTTATTGAATTTAAATTGAGGTATGGTATTGTTAATGAATGCTGGGGCTTAGCCAACTAGATTTCCCAATAACTGTGTATAATAGTGTAAGAACCAACGTTTCAGTTTACATTTCTTTTTTCTCTCAAATGGATGTATTTTCAAAAATACATTAAACTAGGAGATATTAAATATTTTTAAATATTTTATTTAATTCTTTCATCTTATTTACTCAGAGTTATCATTACCAAAATTATGACTCTAACTGAAGCATTGGCATACATCTGTATTCCACGCTGTTTGGGAGGGAGGTGAAAGCAGAAGGATTGCAAATAAGAGGCCAGCCTGGGCAACTTAGCAATACAGAACTTTGATTCAAAAGCAAAAGTAAAAAAAGGCTAAGGGTGTGGATATAGCTCAGTGCTCCCTGGATTCAAACCATATTACTATAAACACACAAATAAAAAGACTATTTATACTGAGCTGCTAAATACAATTTTATGACTACAGAAACCAGAACACTCCTTCTTGAAAGTGCTCTTACTAGACTAAGATTCAATAACTTGTTTATTTCTAATAAAAGTAAAATAATAAAGTGTGCAGTAGTTGCAGTAGTTTTCCTGTGAGTGTCTTTTTACTTTTTTCGCATAAGGGGTTGAACGTACAACTTTCACACTGAGCTACATACATGCCCATCCTGTTGCCCAGGTTGGATTGGTAGTGGTGATCCTCCTGCCTCAGCATGACAGAGTGCTAAGATTACAGGCACATACCACCACTCCCAGTTCCTTGCAGACGTTTTTAGTGTTGGTTGGTACAAGGTTGTCTTAGGTTTGGCAGCAACATTCTGAACATTACCTACTATGTCTTAGACCCAGTAATGTACCATATTCTCTTTCATTAAAACTCAAATAATTCAAGCTGAAAAAGTAAATCCTCTGGCTAATATGCTTACAAGGGAACTCAATAGTATACCTAAGAACAGTTGCTATGTAGATGGCTTTCCAACTCCCCCATGCATGCCAACACACACACACACACACACACACACACACACACATACACTCACATGCACACACTTACACCTCCACCAAAAAGTCTGCTGTTATGTCTTCAGTGTTTACAAGTCTGCTGAGAACAGCTGAAATTGAATTGTCTGTTATAGGCAGAAGAATATACAGTGGTTGAGTACTTCGGTTCATGAATACTTTTGTTTGTGAACAATGTGAATCACTAGCAGAAGCGTTTGGAAAAATTTTGTTTCGTTTGCAATTTCTGCATTGGGTGTTGGACACAACCACAACCGTATTTTCCACACTAACGTGAATGTGTGGCTATCTTTTCCAAAAATGTCGAGTGACTTGACTTCGTGAGCTGAGGTATCACTGTATACCGCATGCACCATATATGTCACTTATGATAATGCTACCAACCTTTCATATCACTTTCCTACTCAGTCGCTTTCATTTGTTTTCTTTCTTTAATTTTCTCAGTCCTTCCAATGTGATCTCTGTATCTTTCAGAATTTGTATCTGGAGATTTGATTTTTACCAACTGATGAAAAATACAGTATTGTCTATTGATGAACTAAACAGTCACTACATGGGTGTGTGAGGCCAGCTATCAATTTTTTATTGTATTCACTCTTGTGTGTTGTGCAAAGGATAGGCTTTTTAATTTTGCCTATAAAAAGCACTGTCTTTCAGGATTATTGGATATTTGAGATTTTTTTCAGTACTGGGGATCAAACTCAGGAATGCATTCATGCACACTATCGCTAAGCTACAGTTCTTCATGCTTGTGCAACATTTTTCTACTTTCAAATTTACTCTCTTTTGATATTGCTTATTCATTTAAAAGTACTTGCCAAGTACCTGTCATGTACCTTGCTTTGTACCTGACATTGGAGATAAAATTAAGAGTAAGTTAACTGTGACACTTACTTTCATAAAGCATCCAATTATGAGCAAAAATACAAAAACTAATATTGTCATCACATTATGATTCTATATATAGTTCTCTTCCTCTCTAGTGCTCCCAATAAAATGTAGTACCAAGAGAAGTACAAAAAAGTTGCTACGTAAAAAAAAAAGTTGCTACGTTCCTGAAATAGCAACTCAGAATTAATTCCTTTACTGTATTACTTTAAAAGAGATGTTCATTTAAGCTGAAATGCTAAACAGGGACAAGTGTAGTGATCATTAATCATGATATTTCAATTTAAAGGGATTAAAAACCTCTTAGTGTATTGGCAAGCACAGTTCTGGGTGTGTCTACGGAAGATCCATGTGTAGGCCCAAAAGCTGAGGGGGAAGGGCCCATCCCAGACATGAGTGGCACTAACCAAAAGCTTGTAGCCTGGATGGAATAGAAAAAGGGAAAGGAAAAGGAAGTTTGTCCACTTCAGAAGAACTCCAATCCATCACCTTTGGACAATGGTCACCAGTTTCTTTGGATTCTACAGTGAGCTTCCAGGCCTTTGACTTTTACCTGTGCTGCATCCTTGTTCCTTCTTTCTCTGTAGCTTCTATCTTTTAGAACTGTGCAGCTATTACTTCCTCCAGCTCCCAGCAATTATGGATTCTTCTACTTTTGATCTCACAGATGCCCATCGTGAACTCTTCCAATTTTGTACCTGCAAGTATACCTAAAAAATTCCCTTGCATAACTCTATGTACAAGCTGTATTGATTCTCTCCCTCTACAATGGTTTGTGATATTTCTCCACTGTTTCTGAAATTTTAGAAGTCATTATTTCCATTGCATTCTCTACGGTTGACAAATGTACTAGTTTTTTAGACTATTTGCCATTTATTTCATTTAATCATCATAAATCCCATAGCCATAAATCCAAATATGGAATGACATAGGAATATCTAGGTCGCACTTTGAGATTGCATCTTTCAAAATCATATTTTTTGGCTTCAGATTAAATGTTTCTAATGGCTAATACTAGAATTCAAGGAAAATAACTTATTTCATAAGTGTCCCTATTTAATAACAAAAAGAAATGACAATATTCTTAAGAAATAATAGTCTTTAGTCAGAATTTAGTGTACATTTATGTCTCTGAGAAAATGCACATACAAATATATACACTGCTGCTTTTTATTTATATCTTTCTTCTTAGTCTACCTATATGAAACATATTCTATAGAAATATTTATTTCTAAGTTTAATTTTAGTGTTTCCATTTTATAGTAAAAATCAGCTAAAATCAGCTAAAATCAGCTAAAAAATCAGCTAAAAATATCAGAAGCATGTCATAATCTTGAACACATGTTAAATTTGAGAGAAGAAAAATGTTATAGTACATCTCTGCCAAGTAGAATGTCAATAAAACTGAGTCTAATTCCAGACTCTCTCATCAACTGAAAAGGTAAATGCAAACATCAACAACTTACCAGATTGATTATTAATTGTAAGCTTTTTGAGTAGTATTTGAGCAAAATGAAGATTTGTTGAATATCTCTTGTATACCTCAGACAGACTATTGCTAGGAGCTGTGAATGATAGAGTATAAAAGATCTGGCATATGATGTATTCAGGAATGCAATGACCATAGGAGAAAATTACTATTTACCTAGACTGTTAGCGTAACTTCTAGAACATGCTCTTAAACTTCAGCTAGACTTTACGCATGACCACACATAATGTGATCTAATTGTGATACATATATGTTAGAAGTAGTACATTTGATGGAAAAATAGTATTGGGCTTGGAATCAGGAGATTTGAGTTTCATTTATTTTTATTTTTTAGTTTACTTTGTATTAGTACATACATGCAATTCCTGCAGCTTACAGTTATCTGGGATTTGGTTACATGCACATATCAGTTTGTTTCTTTTTTATCTCCTCTCTCCCCCTCCCTTCTCTCCCACTATCCCTTTTTCCATACTTGATATTATTTGTCATAGCTCGTGGTATGGCATATAGTGTTTACATTCATTGAAGTTATTAGAGAAAATGGGAAATGAGAAGAATAAAGATATGCCATGTCTAGGAACCAAATAACTCCAATGAGTTTAAATAATATAACCCATTACACGAGCTGAGATCTGAGTTTTAGTTATGGATTTCAACATTTTAATCTTGGGTAAGTCAGTTCAGCTCTCTGGCCTTCAGTTCTTCATCTTTAGAAGAAAGTACACCTGTCAGAGGCCCTAACAGAATGGTTGTAAGAATCATATGAAATAGTATGCTTTGTGTTGTAATGATGTGTCTGTGAATGCACTGTTATCTACTTAGGTACATGGTTTTTATAAATATATTGTGGTTTCTTTTGACAGTTTACTTGAGGTGAAAGAAATGTGGAAATCACTGTTACACATCTTATTCAGTTATTTTGCAAATTTGATCACCTCCTATATATGTTAAAATTCATGGTGATGTGTACTTCGCTAAGTACTATACAGGTTAAGGAAAATATTTAAAAGAATGTCTTCACATTTAAATCATAATTTTAATTTTTCACATTCTTGGAAACTGGTGTTTCAGTGTTCTAAGCACAAGCATGTCATTTAAACACACAGAATGGATGAATTATTATTCCAAAAGTAGCACAAATTCTATATTCTAACAGGTACGACCTTGTAGTGTTTTCTTCATTTTTCTATCCTAAAATGTACATTACTTATTTTCTATGATTAACGGAAGTTACAATTCTGCATACTGTATTTTGATTCGATTATGCACACCCATGTTTATGGCAGCACAATTTGTCATAGTGAAATCTTGGAAACAACCCAAATGCTCATCAACCAAGGAATGGATTAAAAAATGTAGTATTTTTACAAAATGGAGTACTACTCAGCTCTAAAGAAGGATAAACTTGAGAATTTATGGGGAAATGAATGTGACAGGAGTCCAGACTGAATGTGACAGGAGTCTAAATCAGTCTTGCATATGTAAACATATCATCTACCTAGTGTGAGAAGCTGAAAGAGTAAATAAGACCCAAAGTAAACAATAGATGTTGTGAAATGGGAAGAAAATGTTCAAAAGAAAAGAGAAACTAGAATAGGGGAAAGGAGAAAAGAAGGAAGAGAAAAGGAAATGTATATATATACACACTATTGTTAAGATACTTATTCTACTAATTGCTATTAGATCATTGAAAGGAAAGGTGAAAGCCTATACTGCTTGATCAATGTTTCATGCCTATATGTTGTAATATGAGCAACTACTTTGAAGATGACAATATACAATGTACTAACCATTGTTACTCTACTGCAATCTTGTTTTGAGATTTTATACCATTGTTTTTGTTGTTTGTTTTTCTTTTCTTTAAAATAAAAATGTATGATTTACCCCTCTTCAAGTCAGAGAAAAAAGTATAATTTGACATCAGTGGTCCGTTTTTCATTTCCTCTGTTCCTTTTCCTGGTTCTTTGTTCTGTTCTTATTAAATTTCTTATGTCTGGATCTGTATACTCTCTCCACCTCTCAATTACCCTGTGATTTTTTTCAGATTCATGCACTGTTGTGTTTTCAAGAGTTTATTCTTTCTTCAATAGTTTCTACAATATGCTCTTCTGTTTGAAATAAGATTATAATTAAAATGAGATTATCTTCTGGGCAGTAGAGGTGTGTTTTCTTTACTTGTTTTTGTTTTATAGGCTTTAAATTATGGTGGTTCAAGAACACTAAAATTGGGAAAATGAAACTCAATAATTTTCCTCATTAAACTATTAACAATTTAGTGTTTCATGAGTCAAATATTTCCAGTATCTTTTTTGGCAGGAGAGAATAATAGTTGGGGAAAAGAGGAAGTAAATGGTAGTAAGAAGGTATGGAGTCAAGGAATGGGATGGAAATCTGCAATGGAATGTTGGCCACTCTTTACCATGATTCTTTCATTAAAAGTTCAAGATGCCACATTTAACCCGCAGAATCACCCATTTAGAATATTCCATTTTGTTCCCAATGTGATTTTCATGGCCTCAAGAAGAATAAGGCAAAAGCATAATATTATCAGTACTTATATTACTGTATCCTGTCAGATTGTGCACATAGTGCCAGGGCAAGAGAGACTCCATTTTTTTTTTGTAACTCCGTTTTAGAAGTCACTTAAACTTTAGATGAACTCCCTCCCTCCCTTATAGCTAACAATAGGAAAATAGAGCTGTAAAATGAGAAACAAATAGTTAAAGCAAATTGCAGGTAAGCTAAAATTTAACCATAGTAACAAACCCCTGGAAAATGTAAACCTTGTGACCATGATACGACATTTTGTAAAATTCCAAAATGAGGTAATGTGGTCACCATGGTTACTTGTGAATGTATAAAAATCCAGTACAAAATTCTCTAGTTGCCAAGATCATGGTTTCTGACTTTTAGTCAGGTGTGTCGGTCTCATGCCTCAATAAATCTTTGTTTGTTCCCACATTTTCAGGTTCTCCTGTGTACCTGTCTCGTTCAATCTCACCATAACAATAGGCTTGCCTTCATTCATGTAGGGCTGTGGAATGGAGCTTGCTGACTCTAGATAATGACTTCACACCCTTCTTTATGGAGCTTCCTTTAATGGCTGCCATAGGTCTGATTCTAGCAATTGATGACAGGGTCTTGAATTTAGAGTTGCTTTGTGAATAAATGCTTGCTGTTTATTCCACTGTTTTTCACAGTAGAAAAACAATTTTTAAATGTTGTTTTGAAAAAAGATGCTCAATTCAATCACAGAGTTTTTATTCTCATGCATATGCTTTCAGGATATATATTTGGAAGAATGTGAATGAACACTTCAAAGTGGGGTTAAAATGTATGCTGAGGACATTCAGAGATATGAGAAAAGCAAAAATATGTAAAAAAAAATGAAAAAAGTCATCACATTTATGAGAGTCAAAAGCACACTAATCATCTTTTTTCTTTGAGAAAAACAAGAGAAGTCATCTCATTAATATTTGTCCTAAGTAACCAAAGGCTTTGACGTATGAGTTCTCAAAGCACAGGGTATTGTACATATTTTTTATGCTAAAATGGATTCTGGTCCAATCTATCTCACCAAGAGTTTTCCTTTTTTTTCCCATGAAATATACTCACTTTTTTTTCCCATGAAATATACCCACACACACATGCACAGTCACACATACATAAGGACTTACACATACATACTCAAATTACTCTTAAGGATACGTTTTATTCTTCTCATACATCAGAGTAAATCTCTAATTTGAAGGAATATTTAAGTGCTGAATTAAATCTCACCATCTGCAGCAGACTTGCTGCTCTTACCAATGCTAGATAACACAACAATGACATGAACGAAAAGCTCCAAAACCCATAGAAACTTTTCCTTACTGTGACTTACTGTCTCTGACATTTTCATGCTGATATACTGTAGATGAAATCCGTAAATGTAATCCTAAATTTCAAGCATTTGGATTTGTCAGTTTAATTTTGGCATCACCTTAGTTAAGGCTAAACTTACTGTATTTATGCAAAAAGAAAAGGTGGGAGGATGGGGGAAAAGACGTTTTCATTTTGCAATAAATATTATCAGAGCTTTGCGGTGCTATAATCAGCGCATGCAGAATAGTGCATTTCCAAACAATAAACCAGAGTTGCAGTCTGGCAAAATAAACCCTTCAAAGCTCATGAGCTTACTGCTATTCACCTAGAGGATTCTCTCCATTTCGAAGCTGAGTGAGTCCATTAGGCTTATGTAACACAAGCTTAAAGGTGAAATGGAAAGCTCTTAAGAAATAAACTATTTCAGTGTCTAAACCAAGAGTGTGCATTATGTGTTAAAACTTAAATATGCTAGTAATGCCGCATACATTTGTGCAATGATGATAATCACATTCACATTTTAAAGGAAAACATTTAAAACTACATTTCCTTCATAGATTTGAAAAAAAAAAAAAAATCACATCAGTATTCCGGCTCCCCTCTGTAAGAACTGAAGTGAAAGTAGCAATCAGGGAATGCTGTATGCTTTGCAAGTGCTGACATCAATTCTTATAAATCCTTAATCCAGCCCTTGATAGATAGGTGAAGAAGAAATTGATTTTTTTCAGATGTTTTAGTATAATAAAATAGAGAATATACAAAATGTAAGCATGTACACATAATTTTATGGAGTAAAGATCTTGTTTATTTTAGTAATACAGATTGGTGCAAAGAAAACAGTTAAATCCATCAACAAGAGTGAATAGGTGTTTAAAACTTGTCAAATGATGACATTATCAAATTTTCTAACTAATGCCCAATGTGTCCTAGCACTTTCAAAAGCTATTCAAACACAGACTCAGACTTACAAGAACACCGTGATGCAAGGTGTTGTTCCTTTTGCTTCCAAAGTGCCCCTTCTCTGATGGACTCAGATTATAATTTAAACTGTTTCCACCAAACTGAAACATTTGGTGCCATGACTTTAGCAAGAACATCAGAATGTGCAGCCAGGTGTGAGTAAACTATTCTAAACATTTTTTGACTTTTGCCCAATTACAACTGCTAGTAAAAAGCCGGGTGTTGTGGTCCACTCCTATATTCTCTGCACTCTGATAGGCTGAGGCAGGAGGATCACAAGTTTAAATCCAGCCTGGGCGACGTAGTGATATAGTGAGACTCTATCTCAAAATAGGGCAGTGATGTAGCTCAGTGTGAGAGCCCTGAGGTCAAGTCCCAGAACTGCAAATATAGGTGAATGAAGGAAGGAATGAATAAATAAAAATTTTTAAATACCAGTAAACAACCAAGAAGAAAAGAAGAAGTCCAAGAAGCTTGTTGTTTTTCAGGTTAATCTTACTTTTCATTAAGAAGCTACCTCAAATTAATTAAACCTTTACTTAGCCCATGGTTGCTCTAATTTTTCTTTTTGAAGGAGGCATTTTCTGCAGGATTTAATCTGTTAAAAATTATTTCCTCTTTGGTAATAGACAAGTAATCCTATCTGTTTGAGTGTTGAGGTAAATGAATAATTTGCTTCAGGGGAAAACACTTTTTGTATACTGCTTCACCCTGAACAGTTTTTCCCCATGACCCAGATTCCCATGACAAAACACACCAATGACCTTGCCTTAAGGGCTAGGAGCAAGTGAAGCTCCAAACAGAAAGAACTCATATTATCTGTGTTTAATTTTTCTTTTCAGGTGTGTTTTAGTGTTTCCTCCTCACATTTTTCTCTTACAAAAAAGGTGATTACAAGCTTGACAAAAGATGTCTATAGACAGCGTTGCTCGCATCAGATCCACGCAAATAAAAAGACAGATTTTCCCATGGAGACAGGCAACCAAAAGAGTAACAAGAAATCAGTATGTGAGGACTCTGGCACCACACAGTCCAGGAAGTTACTCCAAACCTCACTTTTGAAATGGACTCTTAAATTCTCAGCAACTGAAAACTACACTGCATAAGCCTATTGGTAATAAATTTAAGATACCGAAAGATGACTTCAGAGAAAGTAATTGCCACTATGGAGCAGCATATTTCTAAGATCAATTGGGCCTATCTGTCTTACTGGAATAGGATACGCTTCTGGAAAATAAAATAATGTTCTTAGAAGGAGGAACAGAGATTCTTTTTAATATCTTCCTCCTACTCCATTCCAGAGGAATGAGATGAAAATTAAATGTTGTAGATATTTTTGAGGTTTTCAGATGAAAGCTAAAAAATAACACTCATCATTCAAATCTTCCTGACTCGCATCTTTTGAATTTCTGAGAAATTCATCCCATTTATATCTACTTAATGTACTATATTTATAACTAATGTGTTTGATAAATTCCCATTGCAATAATTTCTGCTTCTTTATAATACATATGTGCAGAAGAGGAGCATCAAAATACGAAAAGAAAGCACTTCATGCTTAGCCAGGATAAAGAAAATTACCAGCACTAGACCCTATAACAGGTCAACAAAGTGTTAACAATAAGAGAAGCAAGGATATTTCAAAGTCAAGAATTCTTGTGGGAAAACACTGTGCTTTCCCCTGAAAATTTCAATCACAGGAAGACAAAAGTGTTCTCATTTGTGTAGTCTTTTCACAAAATGAGTTTAAAGAAAGGGGATATTTGAAAAAAAACTGAAAGGTTATCCTTGTCTTTACCGATTAAAATTGGCATGAAGGGCTGGGGATATAGCTCAACAATACAGTGCCTGCCCAGCAAGTGCATGGTCCTGAGTTCAATTTTCAATACCAAAACAAAAATAAAAATAAAAATAAAATAAAACAGACATGCAAAGTCTTTTCTCAAAAATTGACAAGAGGATGTTTGTGTAGATTACCCAATTCAAGCTAATTCTGTACAATAAGCAAGTGGGCTTTCGCATACTAGCCATATTCTTTAGTATGTCATGATATTCAATCATTGTATAAGTAGTCATTCAATATTTGGTTATAATCTTAAGCACTATGCTACAAGGGGATACAAGGGGAAATAAGCTATGCTGGGGTCCCAGAAAAGCTCACAGCCTGGTATTTAAAGATGAGAGGCAAAATTCGTATCATTCATCCTAAACTGATAAAATTAAGGCTTTCGAGGTTCAAATTTTCTCTTGAAGATTCACGGATCAAAGCACATCTTGAGATATTTGTTAAAAAGAACAATGTTCTCAACATTCGATTTTGAAATTTGAAGAAAAACAGAATGAGCCCCATACAACCTCAGCAAATGCTCTGAGCAAAGAGCAACCACTGCCAGCACTGATCCATCTAATCCCAGGATTACAGAAGATCCCAAGAGAAAGTAGAGGTTTGTTTTAAGGGGATTTTGCTACATGAAAATTGTCTGCAGCCCTGTGGGCTACCTTGCAGATCTCTTTTTTCCAAACAGAGGCATTTGCTATGCCTTTGCTCAAATAGGTTTATTACCTATTTGAACCCTCCAGGTGGTGATATCTGTTGCAAAAAATATAGAAACTCAACCATAGAGTTTTTAAAATGCAGTTTCACTTTTCTAACATGTTGTGCACTGCATGTAGTTACACATTTGGGGAAATACTGGCCCTGAAAGGAAAGTTACAGGGCTTTTACAAAGTACTTATCAGATACTATTCGAAAAAAATGAAAACTGTTCAGCTTTTTTAAGATAAGGGCATTCTAACCTTGCCTGTGGTGGCACATATTCTATTTAGAAAATGTAAAATCCTTGCATTGTAGGAAATCGTTTAAAAATGTGGATTTCTGTTAAAAGGCATTTATCAGTAAAATTTCCACTTTTCAAAGCAAACCCGGTGCATGGGGAGTTGTATTATGTTGTGTAAACTAGGTACATAGCATTTACAAATTTGAAAATGGAAGCTTAATATTTCTTTGAAGACAGAATGAGGGTTTAAAAAACATTAAGAAGGTTAGACATAGTGAAGTGTTGCCTGAACTTCAGAGAAAAAGATATTACTAATTAATACCTAAAAAGCTGTCCAATTCATTTTGTCTAAAAATAGTGCACAATTGGAATTTAGGAAAACCTATAATTCAGTGATTAATATTTTCTGATAATTTCATTCTGCTACTGCTTGATGGTTGTTCCCAGTACCGTATTTTTTCTGGTCCTTCTTTTTCTCTGTTTCTTATTCAGTTCCATGGCCAAGGCTGGTGTTCAGCTGACACACCATTATGCAGGTTGTTAAAATATTGAACTACTTCAAACCAGTTGATAAATAGCTGCTGTCCTGCACAATCCAAGTGTCATCTACTACCATTAGGTCCCTGTACCTTGGGCCCAAACTTTTTATCTTCCTTAAAACTCTGTAACTAAAGGGTTAGGTCCTGGAAAAATTGGGGTGGAGGAGTTTTAGTCCAAGCTCCTTTTCCAGTGTTATGGCTAGCTTTCTCTTCTGGAGAGTTGTGCTTCGTGTTTTCCCAGGTGCTAAGTATTTTTTAGCTTCCTTTTAAACTAGCTCGGCAGATTTACAGGAGATTAATCAGAGCTGGTTCCAAGCAATATTTATTTCCAGTGGCTCTGATCTAACCCTTCAGTAAAATCCACTGCCTCTCTGCCTGTTTGTCTAGCTCCAAAGTTGGACTGAGCAAAACAAATGAGTCCTGTGTTCAAATATCTGCGTCCTTTACTTGGACAACAGTAATAATTGCGGATAATGTCCAATCATGTCACTCTTGAGTCTATTTTCATTTAATTAATAATTAATGGGGAAACAATATTTTAATATAAAAAATAATAACCAGCTTTTCTTTGCACCTACCAAAGACCAAGAAATGTATAGCTGTTTTATTACCCACAATTTATAGATGAGCAAATTGAGTATTAAAAAGTCTAGACAAATTGCCTGAAATCATAGAACTAGCATTCAAAATTACTTATGTCTCTCTATAAAACTCATGCTCATGATATACCGTCATGAGATCTACTAGCAGAATTTGACGTTAAGAGGCAAGATGGAATAATGAAATGTATTCTTAGTGATAGCAGGAGGGGGACAGTAATTCTACTGCTAATTAAGATTATAAAGGCAGCAATTTCCCTGCTCCATGCATGGCTGAGGTTGAATTGAAATGTAAAATTTAAGGCTAGGCAAGTACCTCTTCCAAAATTTTTCCTTTATTCAGGTAGAATTTAGAAAGAATCTCACCATCAAAACTGCTATGAACAAATCATTGGATACTGTACATTACCTCACTACTTCTTTCCCAATTTACTGACTCATCTGACATTCTATTTACAAGCCTCCTCCTCTAACAAACCAAACCTGGGTCCTACCACAAATATTTAACTATTTATGACTGATTCTTTGAATGTGTCTCTGTGGTCTTGTACTTTTTCTTCCTATTCCTCTAACAGGATGCATACAAGAATCTGGCATTTATACCCATTTACTCTGAAAAGACACTTGAATATACTGAATCAGTATTACTCTACAGAGTATCTGATGTCATGATGTAGATCTTAGTCTGCATGATAGTAAATGATTTAATATTTCTGAAAACTTATTTTACATCATCTTGGACTTATTTAGGAAGAATTTATAATTACCCAAGGAATAAATTTTAAGAAGTATCATGAAAGACATCTCTCCCTCTCTTTGCCATTTTTACCAATCTGAAATTCTATGCTCAGCACTGACACTGTCAGAAATAAGGCGCTATCACTGTGAAGATTTTATAAAATATGACAATATTATATATACATTTTAAAATAGTAAATCAACCCTTTTAAAATGGCCTGATTGATCATTTTTAGAAGAGGTAATTGTTATGTACCTATTATAGGCCAGAAATTAAGGCAAATG
>NW_004955503.1:3884036-3929317 GCF_000276665.1 Chinchilla lanigera
ATATACATATGCATACATATACATATATATATGAAATAGAAGTGGTCTCTACTTTTATGAAATAAAATCTTTCAAAATAAGACATGTATGCAGATATCTACAATGAAAAATTAAATTCCACAAATAATAGAAGGGTTATAAGTATGACACTAAAGCAGCAGTGGAGAGAGCTCAGCTAGTATTGATAAGGGAATGATATAGGGCCTCCAAATCGTATGGAGGAAATATTGAAACTCCCAAACTGCTAGATGTCAGATATGCTGAGTCTGTGTTCCTCAGAACTGGAGAATGATTTCTAAAGAACAATGGAGGTTAAGTGTAGGAAATATTTATTAAAAATAGACAGCTCCTGAGAGACAGGAACTCCTCAGTGAGTTTCCAACGAGCACACTTCTCAAAAGAAGTTTTATAGAGCAAAATCACTAGGAGGGTACAATGTTGGTCAAAACTATGATCAATAAATAAGGTTATAAATATAGCTGCATAGATAATATTGATCCACTAGGGAAGCAAGTCACATGCAAATGTACATGGCAAGAACAAAGAAGTTTTCAGGAAGGGTTGAGTCTGAGAGTCTTGGTCATTCACTGAGGTGACTGATGTCTATGTAGACTTTATTATACCAGCTGTAACCATTTCACATAATACTTGGGCAAGCATGTAGGCCTGGTAATTCCATGTTTATCTTGAGACCTGGCCTCCAGCAGGTGTGCTCTGGCTACAGTTGTGATGTGTTTTTCATCTTTTGTACCGATTCTCTTTAGGGCCTACCCCTGACTGACTACCTGTAATATTTCCTTGTAACTTCATGGTACATAAAAGTATGGTGATTCAATCTTCTATTTTGTCCTTTTTTACCATTTATTTAGGACATGCTGTATTCCAAGTATCATGCTGAATTTTGAGGATTTACATGTAAAAGTTATGATTCCTACACTTGAAAGACTCAATGTAAGGAGTGTAGATACAGCAATTTAGATAGATAGGTAGATAGATAGATAGATAGATAGATAGATAGATAGATAGATAGATGATAGGTGATAGATGATAGATAGATATACGATAGATAGGAAATTTAAGAAAAGACTATGAAAAGGAAGTTTTCAAATAAAGGTCATCTAATCTACTACAACACTGAATGACAGTGGTAGAGGTGGTGGTGGAAAGAAACTTTATGAAAGAAGAAGCTTGAGGACCAAGGACTGAAGGTGAGAGGGAAGTAAAGGTCACTGGACGAAAAAATGACAAGTTTGTTAAAATAAACAAGGATGTGAGATGGCCTGGGGTATCCAGGAATTGAAACAATGCTGCATACCATAGGCAAGATTACAAGCAGAATTAAGAGAAAACATGAGATCATGGAGATAGACTTAAGATCATGAAAACCCTTGTACAATTTCATGAAACCAAAAGAGTCAAAAAGGAGTTTTATAAGAAGTCAAACACCCAGGCCTAACAGCATCATTGTAATTTGGGATTGGGAAGAGAACTAGGGAAAAGAGAGAGAAAGAGAGGAGATAAGAAAAGGGGAAATACCAAGAGAGTGAGAGAAAGCAAGAGACTGAAAAGAGTAAAGTCTCAAATATGAGGTATTAGGAGACAAAGTCTTGATGACATGAGCTGTTGGAGATACCTAGACTAAGAAACAGTAAAAAGCAACGAGAACCTGAAGTTGCATTATTCTATTCATTAAATAAAATTTATTCACTATTCAGAAGTACTGTACACTGTTCTAAGAATTGAAGATATAAATTTGCTTTCTGGAGCTTACAATCCAGTGATGTTGATTGATGTTAACCAAATAAGCTAAACTATGGTTTATCAGATAAAATAAGTTGGACTGTGGAGGAGTAGAAGCACCATGAGACCATATGCCAGAGATATATGATTAGGTTCTTTGGTTAAGTGAGAAAAATATACTTGGATTAAAATATGTAAAAATGAAAAGTATTGGAAGGATGCAGTGTAACTCCCACTAAAGAAGGAATGGCTGATATAACAAGAGTTTCAGAAATTAACAGCCCACTATTCTCAGGGATGTGGGGAATAAGGAATAACGAGCAGGGCCTTAGGTGAATTGGCTTGATTTTTCTTCTCTACAGTGGTGCTCAGTATACAAATTCCTATGTTGGAGAGTTATAGTGGCCTCAGCACAGGTCACATTCCCATTATTGGGCTATCTTCGCTGATAGCTGGTAGCTGTATCAATGCTGCATTCACCGGCAAAACAGAAACAGAAAACTTTTAAAGAAAACCAGGTGGTGATGTAGCTCAGTGGCACAGCTCCTGCCTGGTAAATGAGAGGTGCTGAGTTCGATTCCCGGTTTCAAAAGAAAAAGAAAAAGATAAAGAAAATCAGTCTGTGTTTCCCAGAAGGAGTGTACCTGTTAAGCTTCTAAAAACAGACTTCTACTATGGAGGTGAACTGGCATAAAACTCAGGGAAGATTTTCTGAGAAAGTCACTGCTGACGCTGAGACATGAAAGGTAATGGGAAATTAAGTGGGAAAACACTGGGTATGCATGTCATTGGGGGTGGCTTCCTAGGTAAAAAGAATGCACAGTATGCATTCAGATGCTAAATAAAGACAAAACTTGATACATCAAAAACTTTGTCTTGGGCTGGGGATATAGATCAGTGGCACAGCACCTGCCTGGCAAGTACAAGGTCCTGAGTTTGATTCCCTGTACAAAACAAAACAAAACTTTGTTTTGTGAATACGAATTCATTGTCATGCATAGATAATTCATTAGCAATAATTTTTATTAGCATCATCACAACTACTTTTTGAGAGTGAAAGCAAGTATGTAGTCCATGAATATCAACAAAATGATGTAAAAGTTCCCCCTCTCAGACATTTGCATATGATCCTTGCAAAATGGTGGGGAGACCTACTGTTCTGTAAATAAATTGTAGTAGTACATTATCCTTGCCATCACTTAGTAGCGAATTTCCACAATGAGGATTACTGTAACTTGCAAAGCAATAGGGGATTACTTCTCTTCATCTGTTGTTACACTGAGAAGGCAGATTTCATTGTTTTTTTAGCACATTATAAATATATACTCATTTATGTCTTTACTCTTTTGAACTACATAGGTAATTATTCCTTGCTAGGTGAGAGTGACATAGGGGAAAATTATAACTCCCCATCTGCTAGATGTGTGGTATGGCAAATTGATGTTCCCCAAAACTGAAAAATGAATTCTAAGGCATAATGAGGTTAAGAGTAGGAAGTGTTACTGAGAGAGTCAGCTCCTGAGAGACAGGAAAGGACCGAAAAGTGAGTTGCCAACAAGCCCACTTCTCAAAGGAGGTTTTATGGAGCAAAATCACGAGGTGGGTACAATGTGGGGCAAAACTATAATCAACCAGAAGATTACAAGTATAACCACTTAGATAGCATTGATCCAATGGGAAGCAAGTCACATAGCCAGTGTGCATGGAAAGAACAAAGACATTTTTAGGAAGGGATGGATTAGAAGGTACTGGTGAGCCACCTGAGTGACTGGTGTCTCTCCAGACTTTATCGCACCAGGTAATACTTATGATAGTATAAGCTTGAAGTTATTGCTTATCCTTCAGGGAGGTATGTAGGTTTGGTCAATACATCTTTATCTTGAGTCCTGGCCTTCAAGAGATTCTCTTCCAGCTACAGTTGTAATGTGCTTTCATCTTTTGCACTGACTCCCTCCAGGGCCTAATCTTGTCTGACTGTCTATAATATTTCTCCATAACTTAGCTGTCTATGATAAAAATTGCATAATTTTGAAAATAGAAGCTGCCTCTCTCTGTCATTTACTGTGTGATATTGAGCAAAGCAGTTTATTTTATCTACTTAGATTCTTTCATTTATGGAAATGGCAATGAAGCATACTCTGCAGAGGCCTTGTAACCATTAATCATTTCTTCCACTCTATGAACAGGAAAAAGAAAGCCCAGAGAAGCAATGTGATTTGCTCATTATCACACAGCTTTTGAGGAGACAACTGGACTTAGAACCAAAGTAGTGCTTTCACTTATCATGCTGTTTGAAAAAATTGTATGTTAATTGTTTTTCCATGTACATGCTAAGATTCTTCTCGGGATTATTAAAAACAAAAAGGAAGATCCTTTCTCTTCTGCTTCAAGTAATGCAAAGAAAATTTTATGTATAAAATTCAAACCAGGGTTTTGAGTCCTACATGTAAAACTGAGTAGTAAAGTAGACTGGAACACCCATTTTATCTTTCTGAAATTTAGAATAATTCCTTGCTAAGTGAATATAAGAATGCCTGTGCTACTCCTTTCACAATCATTTTAAAGGTAAATAGCAGAGAACATGCATAAGGCTATTTTGCACACCATGAAGTAAAATGCAAATATGCAACATTACTATAAAACACTACACTTTGAAAAATTAAGAGATTGAACCTTTGAGACAACAAATACCTTACCAAATTCACTAGGTCATTTTCTGTCTAAGGAGATATTTGAACTTCAAGCTATATTCCCTTTCCCCCTAAAACTTGCACCTTCTCTTTGGCTGGAAACACTAGATATCATATGAAAATTGTTAAAATTTTATCTTTAAGCACTACCTAGAGGGTTACATATGGCAATAATGTATATTTCTTCATAATTAACTATTTCAAAATTCTAACCTTCTTAAAACCTAGCAAGAAAAAGTATTTGTAATATTTAAACTAGCATATTTGAAAAAACAAGTAAGAATTTGTTTTTAGTTCAAGTTTGGCCTTCATCTGGAAGAAGATGAGATTTTACAGAAGATGAGATTTATGCAGCTTAGAAGCATAAAAATTTCCTTTTCATAATATATGTCATTTACAACATTGACCTTAAATATTTCTCCTAATAGAAATACTATAACTGCCCCACCAGGAAAGGTGAATCAAATGACAAGTCAATTGATTTCTTGCCTCAGGCCAGTGTTTTTTTGCTCTCGAGTAGTATGCTCTGGACTTATCTTTGCCTCTCACTATTATTCCTCCTTTATTTCTTGCCAAAAATCTTTATCATTTTCACCATCAATTATCATTCCCATCATCTTATTGTCATCCTTATCAGCATCACTGATCAGACTTATTGAGAATTTCTGTGTTCCTTTTATGACACACATACCCTCTCAAACCTTCCAACAGCTCCAACAGATAATTATAACTGTTTCGATTTTTCAAGGGCCAAAAATATGCATCTTTTAGTTTTTGTATCACTCATAGTGCTTGAAAACACAGAACACTCCTATTTTCTTTTAGATAGTATACGTATACAGTAGGAACCTCCTAATGTTACTAAAAAGATTATATGAAGTACCATAAAGCATCTAATACTTATATAGTGAAAAATATAAATCCCAACCTGTTAGATGTCAAATGTGCTGAATATGGGGTCTCATAACATCAAGAATGAAGTCACAGACCAAAGGAAGAAGCTAGGGTAGTTTTGTTGTAAATAAAGGGAAGAAGAGTAGCTCCTGGATTTCCGTGAGGGTCCTCCTGAGTGGGTGGCTCCAAGGTCCTTTCTCAGAGGTAACTTGTATAGAAGTTTCACAACATGGGTACAATGTAAATCTAATTATAAAAACATACATATAGAATTACACATATAGCCACTTAGCTAATATTCATCCAGTAGGGAACACAGTCATGTAGGAAGGATGTATGGAAAGAACAAAGACATTGGGAAGGGGTGGGTCCAGATGATCTGGTCACCTACTTGAGCACCTGCTGCCTGCCTGATTAACTGGACAAGGCAGTGCTAATTACAGTATGTAATTATGCAGTCCGCTGTTTACCCCTTAGGGAGATACGCAAGCATGACCACTGTGTCTCCTTCCATCATGAGGAGAGGTCTTCTTCAGATTTGGCTCCAGTCACATATCTGATGTCTTTAGTTTTGGTGCTGACTTCCTTGCAGGTCTTCCTTCAGGGCCCAATTCCTCCTTCATTGGTCCATCTACCTCAGCTATCTACCATGCCAGTACATTCTATGTCCTCAAAACGTGGCATGCTTACATTAGAATACATGTTTATCTAGGGAAGTTTCCATGGAAGGAAAACACCAAAACATGGAGATGAAAAACTTTAAAATAAGTATAACCAGTTTCACTCCCCAGTGATAATCTTGGGAAGAAACGGACTCTCAGGAAATATTATTTCATGGGGTTTCTGAGCCATGAGATTCCCTTCACACTCATGCTGAAATCTAAAGTCTTAATTCTCCTTGGCACTAACTAATGTGATTATTTAAAAGTAACTTGAATTATAAGAATTGTATATTGTAGCATTATATTTAACAATACAAAATGATTCTTCATGGAAATATTAAGTGAAAAATATACACAGTGTCCTCTGCTTAATGTATCAGAATACTTACGTACATAGATTTACGTACATAAACCAAGGGATCTGTATAAAAATCACAGAAAAATCACTGTGTAAAATACATTAAAAATACTAACAGTGGATAATAGATATTTAATGCTTTACTTTTTAAAGAAACTTCTGAAAATTCTATAATGCATTTGTATCAGTTTTTTTTTTGTAAAGCTATTTTCATTTGAAAGAAAAGTAAAGAGAGGATGAAAAGGAGAGATATTAAATTGTAGGCAGCCTGCAAGGCCATTCAGCAAGACTCTAGATTTTTTTGTGGCCCTTCATGGTGTCTTCCTGTATTATGCAATCATGAAAAGGCCACAGAGAAGCAGATTCTTGAGCTTCCTGACATTTCCTGGTAAAACAATGATTTCCATAAGTAGCTCCCAAATTTAGCAGATGGACAAGCCTGCTCTTTTGTATTCAACCTGGAGAGGATAATCCATGATCAAAATAGTACATTAATATTCACTGAGTGTTTACAACATGCCAGGCACTATCACTCTTCCTGTATACATTTATTTAAACTTCATAATAACCGGAGTTAGATATTCTTTGTTCAACAGATAATAAGCACCTGTCCTATAATGGGTATTGTTCAAAGCATTTGAGAAATGGTGAAAGAAATAATTCCTTGTGGAGCTTACATTCTAATGGTGGAAGAAAAGTGTCTCTAATTTTGAAGTATAGAAATGGAGATAGAGATTAGGAAGTTTATTGAAAGTCCCAGCTAACAAGTGTAGGGACTATGAGTTGACTCCTTCAGCTCTTGTCGAATCTTTGTACTCTTAACCATTACATTGCAAGTGGTTAAAAAAGAATTCCCATTGGAAGGATTATCTAAAAGTGACTGTAATGTGTAACTGTAGAGATGAACTGTGAACCAGAGTATTAATTCACATTCTGACTTTGTATGTTATGCATAAAGGCATCACTTCAGATCCTTTCTGTAAAAAATGTTGGCTATGAGATCAAATGCCATTTCATTTGAATAAGAAAAGGCAATGTAATCCCCAAATTCTAAATATTCCCAGCATATGTAAATTATTTATATACCAGAAATGCTAATTAGGGGTTATGAAAAATCTACAAATACACCCTGCCTCATTCCTTGTCTGAGTGGGTTGGAGAGCATGTACTCATAAAACTTAACCTGTCCAAGGTTTATAAAAACGGAAACAAAACAGAGCGAAAAATGCGTCTCGTTTCCCTTACCTTGGACTGAACATGACTATTTCCCTCTACAACACCTAATAATGCCATTTCTATTATCTACATTTCACGAAACAAAGAGATGGTGTTCTGCCTCCAAGATATGTGTCTCTAAGAAGTATAGAGTTCAGAATATACATCAGAATGTGTACATCACTCACCACAGAGCAACTATTCAACAAATATTCAGTCTGGCCTGAGCTCCAGGGAAGATTCTGGGACTGTTCCCGAAGAAAATTCCTCTAGCTCTCTGCACAAAAGAGAGATAAGTCTCACTATTGGAAAAGGTTACACTGAACCAGATTGTACCAGAGCATTTTTTATGCTTCTGTATGCTTATGGTTATGTCTAATTGTAAAGAAAATATACTCAGAAATAAAGCATGCAAAATTAAGAGAATAAGCCAATGACATTTCTAGGTGGGACATATTTGGCTTCACTGTGAGTTTTGTAATGTTCCCCAGACCCACCCTGTTAGCCTTTATTTGCTTTCTTTCATTAAGATTTGACTTAAATTCTATGCTAATCTTCATGACTCAAAAAGTTGTGGGGTCTACTACTATCCTCACATGAATTGGCTTTGAACTAAGACTAAATAGGCTAAACCTCATCACAGGCCCTCCAGAGTCTTGGGCTTACCTGTATCAAGTATTTTAAATGAAATATTACAAGAAAAGGCATTCTTACCCACCATAATTTTTTCAGAATCTAGGATCTTCAACTTACACATGACTCTACATGTAGCAGGTTTTCTGGGATATAGTGGGCACTTAAAAAGTGTCTATTAGATGAATGGCTCAATATATATCTTTAATTCCTTAAGCATGAATGAAGAGGACTTTTAAAAATATATTCCATGACGTCTATAAAGAGATTTTTATGTTATTTGAATGACACTATTTCAAAAGGAAGAAAGTTCTTATTAACCTTTCAGACTTACTAACAGATAAGGTGACTATTGCTCCAAAGAATTTGAGTTCAGTTCAAAGCGGACATACAGAATAACAGTGCAAAAAAACCTCTAGAAGAAACAACACAGGACAGAGAAAAGTAACTTAAAACAAATCCATGCTAACATTTTATGCCCATGGTGTTCCTTCAGTCATCTTGAAAAACTTCCCTCCTGAGATACAAGCAACTTTCATCCTCTTCTCCTCTAACAAAGGTTTACAAAGCTTTGTAAGAAATGGTTGGTGAGGAGCAGGGTGTATGGGCACCTATTCGTTATTTCTCCTTTATGCACAGCTTCCCATTGTTCTGAATGTAAGCTGCCTTTTTGTACATTACTAAGCAAAACATGCAACAGAATAATGAGTATTTTTTAGGTGTTTCTATGGTGCCCTTTCTTACTGTTTTCTTTAAAATAATGAATGCCGCTCTTCAATCCAGTGTGATTGAGGTTAATTGGGAAGCTTTATTCTGGGCAAGGTTGTCACTATGGGAGTTGTCAGGCCCTGCTGTGTGCTGCTGATAGCTGTAGCCATGGAGTGAGACAAGCATAACCAGTCTGATTAGCAATGTGATTATTTCATGTATCATATAATCAGGATGAGGTACTACAACAATGAGACGTCTGTCTCCATTCTAACTGAAATAGGATAAGCTGACAGAAAAGAGAACTAAGGAGGGGATGAAATGCTTCATGTGCAATCAAAGTGTAGTGATCTAAAAGAGCCTGCTGGAATCTTGGTTCTACAGAGATGGCAATACTAATTTAAATCAGACACATTAAAAGGTTAGCTAAACAAACCACCCTGAGCACTTTTCAGAATAATTTAAAGCAAATATATAGACAAAGAACTTAGTATATTTTGTGAAATAAACATTCTAAACCAAATAAAAAAAAGACTGTCCTTCTCTTTCAAAAGCCTAGTCTGACAGACTTCTCTCCCACGTGTGCTAAAGAAGATAAATTAAGAAGAGTCAATCCTACTGAAGAACCTTGTTTTACAACTTTTCTCTGTGGGCAAGCTCCTCTGACCAGGATATCAGAAGTACATTAACTCTGATACAGCCATGAAGACCTCATTTGGCAAAGAATTGCTGGAGCTCACTGAAAATGTACTGGTTAGCCACTTGACAAGTTACTAAGGCAGTGCAAGACTCAAAGTATATAGTTTCTGAGAGTTAATGTACTTTAAAAACTTTACTCCTGTAAAGACTCCTTTGGTATCATGAAAGCATAGCTACAGAAGATAATAACTTTGCCAAAGTGATAAGAGGCTCATTAGCCATTGTGACACTTTGAACATGTTACCATTTTCTCTCACTGCAGGCTGTTTTGTCTCCTGTGCTACTGCCAAATATAAATACACTCACTCTTCAAAATGTGCTCATCTCTTATTAGTATGACATATTCAAGCTTCCCTTCTCTACCAAATAAAAACTATCTTGTGCCCCAAAATTCTAATGGAGATTTACCTGCTATAGGAAGTTTCTCCAGAAAACAAACAAAGTTATGGTAATTTCTACCATCCAAACATCTATTGTCTTCACTATGATTTGCATGGTACAGACAAGTGTTTATCCAGAAAACTACACATATGTCACACAAACACATTCATAGACATTCATATCTTCATGTGCTGCTAGATTCACTGCTTTTAGTAGACTACATTCTAGGTATCAGAACTTACTGTTTGGCTAGTAATGGCTACTGATAGGTAAAACCTGGCTGTGAACTTTGAAAAAAATAAATTTCTCAAAACAGAAGCTGGAAAAAGTTGATGAAGATGTTTTGTCTCACCACACAACCTTCATTTTTACTTTCCTAATTTCTCGTAATACAATATTTCCTAAATCTACATCACTTTCTATACCTTCTCTAAAATATTATTTTGCATATAAGGATTTTCACTCTCTTCCCTGACTCATCAGCAGCAATGATAGAAGTTTTCACCCTCTGGGGAGAACCAAACATGGGGAGAAATCAGCTCTCCTATGTTCACAACTAACTCAATAACTCAATGAATACACACACACACACACACACACACAAACACACACACACACATTCTTTTATTTTTTATTTATTTATTTTTTTTTGTTTTGGTTTTGGTTTTTCTCCGGTACCGGGAACCGAACTCATGACCTTGCGCTTGCCAGGCAGGCGCTTTGCTGCTGAGCTAAATCCCCAGCCCCCCCACACACATTCTTTTAAAACATTGCTGACAAGATAAGAAAAACAGAGGTTTAAAAGCAAACTTCTGTTACACTACTCAAAGACCTCGAAGTATACAAAGATTTGAACCTTGAGTGAAAAGAATTTTCTGGTAAATATTTGAATATAGAAATAAATATATATTTTAATGTAGGTAAGTATATATTCAATAGTAGTAGAAGCTAGCATCATGGAAACATTTTCTATTCTTTATTCGAGGTCTCATATTACCAAGGATTTGGTCCTGTTCTAGAGTTCTGAGGGAAAATAACTGCCAAAACAATAATAATTTGGACAAAATGATAGGAGATTCTTTAGTCATTGTCCTTCTTCAAACTTATTCAGTCTTTTTTATAGGTCTCAGAGGCAGAATTTTAGTATAAAGCTATAACAGTGACATCATTAAAAAAAATAAGACTACACAAAAACTTGGAAAAACTTGGAAAAATGGAATATGTACAGTCATTAACAATTTGTGCAACCTTTTAATGTGATCAAATGTAGTATGTATGTATGCTATTGGCTATGAAAAAACATTCTTTGAAAACAATAGTTATATGTTATCTCTTATTGTATTCTATTTTAGGAAGCAAGAGATATCTATTAAACTTTGTTGCATAACTTTTTTCTAAACTCAAACAAAAGTTGATATAAATACATGATTTCCTCAAATGACAGTGTTTGCTGCTGATTATTTCTCTGGCTAGGAAGAACTAGAGTAATATTTGATCTGTGGAATTTTCAAAAGAATGTTTCAAATTCATTATTTATTGTTGGCCCAGCTGAATTATGGAAATTGAACTGAAAAGCTAGCACATCAAATGCTAGATCAATCTTCTTGGATTATTCAATATTTATTCATGTTTTTGTTCCATTTAATATTAAGTTAGATTTTAATATACTGTATTTACTTTTTTCTCAGCCTAAATGAATGAATTTTATGTCTATTAATTTCAAAACTCTTACTCCATACCCCTTTCACACACACACACACACACACACACACACACACACACAGCACAGACTGTACCTTGTGAAACTTCTTGGGGCAGATTCATGGAATTTATTGTATTGGAAACATTATGTTTGCCCACTTAGGAATAAAAAAGGGAGAGAAAAGATATGTCATTGCCCTTAGAAACTCCTGCAATACTTGGTATATGTACTGTCTGTAAGCTACAAGATGTCACATTCTTTAACAAATACAAATACCTGGAGAGACAACTTGGCTGAAAAGAGGAGTAGCTTCATACATAGCTACTCAGAGAAATTCAATTAAAACATAAGTTAAAACATAAGTAATTAGAAGAAATGGGAGAGAACTATACCCTGAGACTAAAATCAATCTGACATAAGAGAGTAATAATAGATCAAGCAAAACAGAGATAAAGGACTTCATAAAATAGCCAGGCAGCTCATCCAGACCAAGGCAACTGCCCACCACAACTGTAATCCTAAAAGGAAAAATATGTACTAAAATACTGTGGCTAAATTAAGTCACACAGGATAGACTTGGGATGCAAGGTCCCCTGCCTCTTCTGCCTTCCTCCAAACAAAAGATGCTATAGTCCAGCAACAAATTCTGTCAACACGGAACTGCTCCTTCCCTGAGGATCAGATGGTTTTCCTTTTTTTCTTCTTTCCCTGTATTTTTCTCTTGTTTTAATTTTCTTTTTTCAGTTTGTTCCTCTCCTTTTGTGCACCAGAGCACTCACTGGAACCCCTAAGAACAAGATTAAAGACTACATAGTAGGGGTGCACAGTAAATGGAACAGCTTAGCCCCTCTCCTATGACTTACGGTTAGACAGTCTTGGGGAATTCAACAGCCTTGCACCTTGGGACTGTGCAGCCCTGGATTGTGCCCATCCTGCTGGTGGCCTGAGCAGAAAGGCACCCCAGAGGACACTCCCATCTTGCCCAAGGAAGTTACAGACTACAGCAGAGGCTGGTGATTGTGGCAGCTGAACTTGTAAAGCATGTAATGGAAAGGTAGCACCCTACCTCGGGAGAGGAGTAAGAATTGGGATGGAATAGCCTTGGACTGCAAGAGCAGGAGCAGAGAATGAGATCATATGACAGAATGCCACCCCACCCCGAAACAAATGACCTGAGATGACAGAGACTTGCCAGTGAAAGAGGAACACAGAAGGCTGAGCAAGGACCAGGAGGAGCCAAAGGTGCACGGGACTGGGGACAGTCCCTTGTCTGTCTGAAAACAGTACAACAACTAAGAAAAAGATGCCACCAGGAGAAACAGAGTAAGGAGTGGGAGGTTGCTAAGGGACATACAGAAAGAACTGGTTAAAGACTCTGGCCCCAGACCCACACATCTGGAGGACACAATCAGCCTCAAATTCAGCACAAACTCTACTGCAGGCTTGGCAGTGTTACACAATGGTTTTGGACTCTCGGTGCACATCAGAGATTTTTTGTTTTTATTTTTATTTTATTGTATCTTTCTTCTGTTGTTTTATTTCCCTATCTTTTCCATTATTTGTATTTTATTTATACTTTTGTTCTACTCTATTCATCTTCTTTCCCCCTTTCCTTAGTTTACCTCTATGGACTTAATTGTATTTTCATAGGAGTGAATAGTCTTTCTAATTTTCTGGTCAACTTTAATAATCCCTTGCTTACTCCTTCATTCTTTATCTCTGCCCTCTTCTCTAGTTTCCCAAAGCTTAAGTGGTCATCCTTCATCCTCCAGCCTGCCTTCTAGTTTGTTTATTTTCAGTTATCTCTGTTCTATCAGCTATCATTTTTAAATTTCCCCACCATAGGGTAAAATCCCTCTACCAAGGGAAACACTTTGCATGCAAGCTCCCAATTTATGATAAGTTCTCTTATAAAACTGTAGATTTTGCTCATATGGTTAAAGGTACCAAATTTATAGTTATCAGAATTTGTCAGTTTCTAAATTGTGCTTGATGCTATTGTCTGTGCTAATTATACTACTTTAGGATGGCATATCTATTTTAATCAGTTATTCTTACTTCTGTAACAATACTGGGAAGATCTGGGGAACTAACCTCACCACACCCCTGCAGAAGAGTACTGGGGACTTTGACAAACAGACCAACATCTCACTGTTAATTAATTGGAAATGTAGGATTTTACAACAAACACACACCAATAATCTCCTATACAAGGACGACATCTCTGAAGAACAAACTTTGTCAAGAGAGGCCTTGATACTGGTGGTAAAGCTAGCTATTACAAAGTCACAAGGATCAACACAGGAAACAAAGTAAAATGTTTTGAAATAGAAAATGACAAGATATTGCAAAATTGGAAGAAATTATTGAAAAGTGAAATTGAAGTAGGATGGGTGAAGGGGAAAGGACAGTAGGTAAATGGGAAAAATGTAAGTCAGTTATACTATTAGTGTCCCTTAGTTCATTAAAAAGGAAGATCTGAGGGCTGGGGATATAGCTCTGTGGCTTAAGTGCCTGCTTGGCAAGCACATGGTCCTGAGTTTGATTCCTGGCACCAAAAAAAAAAAAAAGGAAGGTCTGAGCTAACGTTGATTGGAGAAATTTTTATATCCATATCTTGTACTCTGAATAACTACTTTCAAGATAACAACATGTAACGTATGAACTATTTTATTCTCCTATTATTTTGTTATGAAATTTTGTTTTACATTTTTTTCATAAAAACTATTAAAAATACAATAATCACAAATAAAATGTAACTTATTTTCTTTTAAAGGGAAAAAATAATAATAGCAATAAAACAGTGTTTCCAAACTGGTCAGTAGAAGAGTTACAATAATTGATACCAACATATTGTAGTCTTCATAGTAGTCATTTAGAGTACAAGATATAGGCATTATATCTTGTCCAGACAAAATTAGCACCAAATTCTCTTCTCAATGAACTAAGAGAAACTAGCTGTATAACTATTTTATCTGTCCTGCACATAAATATATTTTTTCTTTTTCCCTTTCCCTCATTATAGTTTATTGTTTCTATTGAACAGTTTCTTCCTATTTCCCAATATCCATTGTATATTTTTGGTCTCATTTACACACTTAGTTGCTCACACTAGTTCAAAAATATGATATGTTCATATATAGGTCTGATTTATTTCACTTATGAATATGGTCTCAAGTTGCATTCATTTACCTATAAAAGTCTCCAGTTTATCCTTTTTTATGAATGAGGAGTATTTCATTATATTAAAAAAAAACACATCTTTTTTTTACTTATTCCTCAGTTGATGGGCATTTGGGTTGTTTCCAAGATTTAGCTATTACAAATTTTGCTGCTGGAAGCATGGGTGCACATCTGTCATGTGGTATGCTATTTTTAATTCTTCTGGGAAGATACCCAGAAGAGGAATAGTGGGTACAATGGGAGCTCTAATCCTAGTTTTTAAAGGAATCTCCACACTGATTTTCACACTGGTTTCACCAGTCTGCTCTACAAGTAACAGTGGAAAATGGTTCTTCTTTTCCAACAGCCCTGCTAGTATTTGTTATTGGTCAGTTTCTTGATGATAGCCATTCTTTCTGTGGTGAGATGGGATCTCAAGGTTGTTTTATTTTGTATCTCTCTAATGACCAATGATGTTGAACACTTTTTCATGTATTTATTTGCCATTTGCATTTCTTCATCGGAGATGTGTATATTCACTTCAGAAGCCCATTTTTGGATTGGGTATTTGAACTTGGGAGGGTAGATTTTTTTCTATTTTTTTTTTCTATTTTAAAGATGAAAGAATGAAAACATATGCTCCAGATAGAAGTCCTTTGTCTGAGGGAAAACAGGCTAAAATTGTTCCCACGTTTGTGTTGTCTTTCACTCTGTTGGTGGTTTCTTTTGTTGTGCAAAAGCATTTTAATGAGGTGAGATGCCATTGGTTGATTCTTTATAATATTTCCTTGGCAGTCTAAAGTTATTTTTCCAGAGCTGCATTTTTCAGTGTTGTAGTCATTCAGTCATTCATTTCTATTTTAGAAAATAGAAATTTTGGATATTAAAGGATTTGATCTTTCTTAATTTCAATATTAAGGTGTATGACATTTAGGATTTGTTTTTCAAAATTATTGCCCAAACTCCTTAACATTTTCATGTTCTGCCTTTACCAAAACTTGTAGAGATCCTAAAAATTGAGAACCTCCCAAAGAAATTCCCTGGAGTCCCAAATATAATTCAGACCTAGAATAGCATGACATGAGTCTTCCTTCTCTCAGATAAAATGAGTCTTTAATGGAATTTGTGATTTTTTAAAGGCTTGACAAGCTAATAAGAATACATCTCATGGAAAAAAGTATCACTTCATATCTGTGCCCTCAGTTACTTTCAGATTTAGTGTTAGATGTGACCTTATGACCCTGGGCCCATTCATAACTCCATTAAAAGTTCCGGAATCAATAATGCTCTTTTCTTACTCGACGAAACCTCCCATTTACATTTTTTGAGCACAAATCTGCATTGACTAGATTTGCTTTCCCAGGGCATTCCTCTATTTCCCGGTCACCATTACTTCACCATCATCCCCACTAAACTCCTGGAACAAGAGGAGTGGTTGGGCTGTAATAAATGTAGTACAACACACGGAAATATAAGAACAGTTATAGAGATCTAAAAATTGTGAAAAGCAAAACAATGAAAAATGAATACATAATGTTAGTCTTTTCCATCTATCAGGCCATCCTGAAACAGTGGCTTGGAACAATTATTTATTGGCTGACACTTATATAGGTTAGAAACTTGGGCTATGATTAGCATCATTATGAGATCTCTTTTGTAGTCATGCATTCTCAAGATGTGTAGTCCAGGTTTCCTCACATAGTAGTGTTAAGTTTCTCAGACAGTGAGAGTGGAAGCTGGGTTGCTTTGCAGTCTGGGCTCAGAACTCACAACCTCTTGCTACTAAAATATAGTACTGAATCAGAGAAAATCACAAAGCCACTTCATATTTAAGAGGTGGGAAAATAGACTTTATCTCTTAATGAGAGGATCTAAATAGCTGGACATTTAAATATGACAAGTTACCTACCTGCAAAATGTAGGTTAAAGCCTAAAGATTAGTACTCAGTGTTAGATCATACAGGAACTGATAAGGTATATTAAGAAATTTGAACCTTACCTTGAAGAGAAGAGGAAAAGATGGAATGATTTGGGCAGAGAATTGACATGATTAAATGTATGCACTAAAAATACTACATTAACTGACAAATGGGGAATGAGGTAGAATGAATTAGAGAAAAGCAAGCATGAAGGTGGTAATACATTTAGAATCTTGTAATTATCCCAGCAAAAAGTGATTTGACCCAGTATAGTGGCTGTGAAAATGGAAAGGCAGAAGTGAAGGAGACAGGAACAATTAGGATTCTTGTGAAGATGATAGAGAACATTAGTGGTTGAGAAAATCAAACAGTAATGATAGAATGTAAAATATTAATTTTTGGTTATAACATTAACTTCTTTGCCTTCTAATTTTTTTCAGGTGCTGTACTAATATTTGCACTGCACAGACAGTTTCTTATTAAGCAACATTTCCTTTGAAGTTGTTCAATTATAATTCCTAAATTATTACATATTTAATGAGTCACTAATACAGCAGAGTGTATTTAATAAAGTCTTACTCCTTATCATCAATAATGTACCTATTCCTGCCTGTTTAAAAGATGAAAACAGATACATTTTCTGCTTGATAGTATTTCAAATTAAGAAAAATAGAGAATCTTCACAGTAAGACAATAAAAAAGAGCATTTTTCTATTTTCAATTTCTCAATAAACAAGCAATATGCATTGATAAAATTAAATCCAGTGGTAGTTCGGTTCACAAACTTAATTCTTCCCATGATTTGTTTGTAAATGGAATTGGATGAGAACTGAATCAAATTCCCTCAAGAGGTCAACATTGAACCTAACCATTGACTTTGATTCTGTTCTCATCCAATTTGTTTTGTGACCAGAATCATGGAAACAATTAAGTTCATGAACCAAGGTATAACTGTGCCTCTGATCCATCAGTTATTCATGGTTGCTAAAATTTATGTTCTATACCCTGTTAATCCCCTAACAAAGTAGGTTTCATTTGCACAAATAATACAATATTATTCCTTTCAGGATTGCTAGTTTCATCTTTTAGTAACTATAGCATGGTGTTCTTTTGCATAACGGTTTGTAGTTGATTCTCTTCTTAGAAAGTTCCCCATCATGGTATAGTTTTAGAATATACCAATTTATTCTGAAACCACGGATGACATTTCACTCTCCTCAAGGTCTTTCTCTTCATCTGTGCTTCATTTTTGCCCAAGGGAAAAGGATACTTAACTGAAAACTTACTTCCACTATACATTAGGGATCTCTTGAATAGTCCTACTTGCTGTCAGAGCATTTAGTTAAGATATAAATCTAAGCACAAGGTGAATACTGTATTTTGTTATGTAATTGACATCTAATTTTCACATTAGCCTTTTCTAAATTTAAGTGATATTAACATCACCTTTGCTTTTAACCACATCTACATTGTAAATGGAAAGTAGGAATTTCAAGATATTGTTTTCAGGGAAGGAGATGTTGTGAAGCTTATTATCTTCCTATATGCGAATATATCGAGCACTTTCCTCTATCTGACATTAAGAAAATACTAAAGCAATGTCTGCTAAAGTTGAGTGGCAAACACAGTTTTCACCTTCAAATGATAATTTTATCTCATTCAGAACTTGAAATAAATCTTAGTAATCCCCTCAGTCCCTACAACAAATTAGCACACATTAGAAACCGAACTAAATATAAAACAGCTGTGTGCACCTCATTCTGCTTGATTGTACATTTCAGTCCATAGCATGAGTAGCCTTGCATGCATACTGAATAATCTATCCTCAGAGGGTTGTTTGAATGTTAGCTGATAGATTTATATTGTATTGATTGAGAAAGTTTAAGAAAAGTAGCTACCCAAACTACAGTAATGAGAAAGAACCATAACGTTGTGCATCAATGATTATTTAGCTACAAAGAAAAGATTACTTCCTAGATTTGATTTACCATAGTACTAAAATGTATGTTTATTTCAAATAGACAGATTAAGCAGTAATGGTTTCAGGATAAAGCTGCACATTTCTATGAAGATTAGAGAAGAATATTTGCAAGTGAAAATTTATTTCAAGGATAACCTGGTCATTTCAGGCCTGCCATCTAGATCTCACTTAACTGGAAAGTTTTGAAAGTTATCTACTTGAAAAGGTCTTTAGTTAGCAATGACATCACACTCATAAAAGCAAATTGGAAGAGGGACTTTTTATTTATTGCAGATAGTCATATTGTCTTTTTCAATGATGGCTTATATCAGCATGTTGTGTGTTTTGTAAGTGCATATAAATAGTTCATTTATAATATATAAACCAAAAAAGTTGTATCAAAACATACTGATAGCTTAAAAGACATGATAAATTGAGAAACTGTATACATGTATAAGAGTCCCATAGGTAAACTACTGTATATTTGTTTTAAAAATCCAAACTAAGAATGTGTCTCATGCTCTTGAACAAGTCAAATACATTGTGCTTCAGTTTCTTCATCTGTGGAATATACCTATTAGTATATGAAAGGTGCTTAGAATAATAGCCAATACATATAAGCATTAAATAAATGCAGTCATTATAATGATTATGATTTATAAGTACCTTATTCTAAAGGCTTAAATCATTTAGAGTTTAGGCAGAAAATAGAAAGTACTCTAAGTTCTCAGAAAAGGAAATATAATGCAGACAATCATTACTCAGATTGTGAAAGATCTAAGAGGTCAATAGGGAATGGTGAAATGGTTGAGAAATTAGCAGAAGAAATAATTCGCTATAATGCTGAATGATAAAGCAAAAAGGAGGAGCAACTATAACCAGAAAGTGAGCTCAGAGATAATGGACACTTAGAGGGCTATAAACATAGGTAAGGAAGTACCATTATAGTACAATGACTTTGGAGAAGATACCTAGCAGGAGGGTAGACGGATCATTATGAAATTGTTCCCTTCAATTATTGGTTTAGAACTCTCTTTCTCATTAAGTTGTGCATTTCCTTGGTAAGTGTACCTATATATTATTTGTTGTTTGTATTTCTGCTCTAATTCTCCTGTCCTTATTGTGCTTTGAACCATACAGATGCTCAGTTGTGAGTATTGGTGAAAATTTTAAGAATAATTCTGGATCTCTTGACTACTATAATTCTTTTTTCTCTATCTGAACAGGGAATATCAATCAATTATGCCTGCTAATCTTGTTCAGAATATCCCTTTTTACTAAGGTGCAATGATGACTGCATTCATTTTTTAAATTAAAAGTAATATTTTGTTCATATATTTTATAATTGCCTTGGAGAATGGTTACACGTACTTATTACAACGTTTCCTTTTTTAAAACCCATTCTTCTCCCTCCCTCCAATTCCCTTATCCCAGTTTTTATTCCTGTCGATATTATCTGCCTTAGCACTCACTCCAGCTGTGAGTGAAGCTGAAGAGGCAGAGTTACGAGACTCAGAATAAGGACAATACCCTCATTTCTCTACCCAATCTCTACCTCCAGTGATCACCTACAAGCAATTTAAGCAAATGAAGATTCGGTATGCAAGTAGTGGTAGAAAACTCTGAAAACAGCATTTAATTTTCCTTTAGAGTTTGAATTTCTTAGAATATAAAACCTTTAACCAGTCTGTATGGGTTAGAAAATTTTTCTTCTTATGCTTAACACAAGGCAAGCACAGTCTGGCCCAGATTGAAGAAGCATTCTTTATTCTTTCCGATTCTTAAACAAAACCTGGAGGGACTACTGAGAAGTCATAGTGGAAAATAAGCTCACTATAATTAGGTAATATATCATTACTAATAAAACCAAGGGCACTTCTATTATGGTAAAATAAGGTCTCTTGATTAACGTCTCAGGGCTTCTGGAGGTTCAAAAATCATATTTTTAAGTTCTGTTTTTCCACAAGCTTCAAGATTTCTATCAAGCTGTCTGAAAGCAAAATATTTTTGTTTCTTGAACACAGCTGGCAGACTTAAGAATGTTGTGCCCAATTGGCTGTATATCAGAAGATATGAAGAGCATAATGCTTCTCATATGGCTTTAAAATAAAATACTTAATTAAATGAAGAATCCAGCAATATTTAAGAATGTGCATGTAATATTTTTAATACTTCCCCATAAATTTTCAGGCAAATTTTGTAATGCGATTTTAGTGATGGATTGATGTTATCCATTTTTCATCATGATCCCAGTCCTTATAAAAAATATAACCATTCTATCCACCATGTTGCAATGATCTACAGTTCACAGTAGACAAATCCATCCCATAGGCACATGCTCACTACTTCAGTGACCTTTCTCTGAGTATTAAATTTGACATACTGTCTTCAAGACAAAGTCAGCTCCTGAAATAGTTATTCTTATAGAAAGAATAGATAAAGGGCATGAAGATAATCTTAAAAAAATTTCTGTCTCTGAAATACAATCAAAAGATACTTGAGAAATGACCTGCATATCTATTGGTAGTAGCACTGCAGGGCTTAGGGTCTGGATTCTGGTTCTTATTCTGACCCTGACATTTAATCATATACCTTAGGAAAATTACTTAACATCTTCAACCATCATTTTCCTCACCAGGAAATTGAAGATAATAATAAAAAAAAAGAAACACTACTCAGAGCTGTTACAAAGATTAAATAACATTATATATTCGGGACAGGGTTGAGTACAATGTCATGAATGTGGAAAGTAATCAATAAATATTGACAGGAATAATAAATATAAATGATATAATTAGAATGACAATGAATATTTTCATGTATGTTAGTTTTTCAAGCTGAGACTTGAGTTTTTAGTACCATCATATGATTTGTGATAGCTTGAAACTCACCTATGACTTGCTACTAAAAATTTGTGCAGAACCATATTGTGTAAGACCAAGATGCATCGGTTTAATTCATAGAGATGTATTCTGAAAATCTCATCTTCACCAAATGACTTCATTGTGTGGCTGAATAACAATGAAATGATACATTCACTTCACTCTTTATCCACCCTTACTTGATATGCTCAATTATCTGGTGCCACTCTCTGTGTACCCTATCACACCAGGAGCAGTAGAACTTGTATATGAAGCTCCCATGGGGACAGCCCAGTGCTGATAATGCTAAAGTGCCAAATGTGAAGATGATATAAAATCAAATTTAGGCAGAACAAAACAAACTGTGATTGTCATATCATTCAGTGCAATAAATGAGAAGACCATTAAAATCTATGAATTAGTCCCTAAACTCTCATACTATGCACATAAGATAAATTTCCTTATTGAGTGAGCAGAATCTGGGTTCATTGACCAAAACACAAAAATGTGCTTCTAGAACCTGTAGAAGTTCAACATTGGAAAGAATGTGATTTTAGTAACAATTCCTCAGAGACTGAGAGCTAAACAGTATGTGCTATGTCATAGACTTCCATACATGAACAAAATTGAAATACCGTGGAAAAGATGACAAAGTAACTTGTTTGTAAATCACTATGGTAACTCTAAGAATGCAGCATGTTACTATATCTTGACAAAAGCCAGTATCCACTATACATTTAGATGTCATAGGAAATTCTATCTCTTTGCTTTGAATGTAGCTATCTAAGGGAAATGTTTTAGCTCTATGATTTCTTCACATTGAGATCACATTGGATTGCTTTGCAGTGCAGAGTAACATTTGCTGGTACTTATAAACATGTTCCTTCAATTGAGTTAAAAAGAGGTAATTTGACAGAATTAAACATTATATTTTGAATCATTTTGAAAATAGCTTGAATTTGGACATAATTTAAAACTTGCTATACATGAAAGTCATTCATATTTTCTACATTAGTACCAATATCAATGAATGATTCTGTGTATGTATACTAGCTGAATTGTAAATAAGAAGTTAAAAGTTTTAACAAGCAGATTTATGATGAATATTATGAGCTGTTACTGAGAAAGCTAAATTATTCTATGCAGATAATTACACTGATTGTATAGCACTTTTGGAAAAACTACTGTTAAAAGAATAACAAAATAGTTTGACATTTTATTGAATGGTAAACTTTAGCATATTAATGTATGAGTCATTTTTCTGCTTATTGAATATTTGCATAAATTGTTTCAAACTAACATACATTCATATAATAAAGGTATTAATTTTCTTATACAATATATAATTTAAACAAATATAATTTTTTAGAATACTAGGATAATTATCTTGATCCAGCTCACATTATTTTGCAAAGTAATTTCCTTAGAATTTTTCTTAAAAACACTTATTGGTTCTTACTTTATTCTCCCAATCTTATTTCAAAAGTAGAAATTAACTTTCGTAGTAGATATGCTTTACCATCCCTCATTACGTTTTGCTAATTTCTGGTAAATTATGAGAATTATATGTACCACTGAGAATATAGTTTAATGTCTGTGGCAATACCATTTGTTCCAAAAACCCACTTATTTATTGCAAAATCCCAACATTGCAATTAAACCTGACTGGTCATCTGCTGGGGTGAAGCTGGGTGAGTTGGCTCCCTGGGGAACTTGGCTCTGTGTTGACAGAAGGTTGTGCATGTCTGCTGTAGCACACGTGCCATAGATTCGCCACCACTGGAACAGACTAATGGCAAAATTCCATTACCAGTTCCCCAAAGTTATCTATTGTTTTTAAAAACGTATTGCTAATTTCTTGACCTAGTAATGTAGTTAGACAATATGATTGTTTTCCTGAATTTTAGATGATACTGAAACTATTGAGTTTGGCAAATTGTCATAGAAATTGAGGCCAAATTGATTTGAAGATGCATATTGAGCAAAGCACGATTTTTGGTCAATGTCAGTGCTTATGCATATGCCCCCTTGGGCTTCCTTGTAGTTACCTGTCTAGCTTTTGATGTCAAATATCACATTATGTCCCCAGCTGTATTATGCCATGGACCCTTTGAGAACTATTAAGAACTACAGTTCTCCACTTATAACTATTTAAATGTTTATGTACTCCTAAAATTCTTATATTAAAATCCTAATTCCAAAGGTGATGGTATTAGGAAGTGAGTTCGTTATGAGTAATTAGCTTAGAGCCCTTATAAATTAGTTTACAGTAGTCCTCCTTTATGTAAATGAGACATGGTCAAAGATTTCCCTTGGATTCTTGAGACCACAGATACAAGTGAACCTTAAATATACTATCGTTTGTCCTACACATACATTTGGCAATGTAATAGCTTTCCCATCCTAAGAACCTACTTTGGCCATAACATTTACAGTTAGAATTGCAACAGCAATACTAGCATCAATTTCTTTCTACTTCCTCACAATTTCATGGATAAATTTTCTTGCTATGGATCTTAGTAATCTCAGTATATGATTATTTTTCTTGTTTGAGAATTTTAATTTTTTTTTTTTTTTGCTGAAAGAAGTCACTTTATGGCTTCTCTTTGTGGGTATCTAAATTGTGGACATTACTACTCTTGCACTTGGGGGTTATTTTTAAGTAAACTAAAGGTTGCCTGAACACAGATAGTGTGATACTGAGACAGTCAATCTGAAAACCAAGAGGCATACTAAGTGCCTAACAGTGACTGACAGGAATGTAGTATGTTTAGCATGGATATGCCAGAGAGAAGGAAGATTCATGCACTGGGTAGGATGAAGCAGATCAGCATGAAATTTTACCATGTTACTCAGAATGATCCAAAATTTAAAATGTATGAATTTTTTTATTTCTGGGATTTTTCACTTTATATTTTTAGACTGTGTTTGATTATGGGTAACTAAATTCATGGAAAGTAAAATCACGAATAAGGGGTCAGTATAGAATACAGCATTTTCTTTGTAGGAAAGATCCAAGTGAGGTTCCTTCTACCATGTGAAGACACAGACAGAAATTGTCATCTGCAACTAGGCCTGCATCAGATATAGAAATATGCTGGTGCCTTGATCTTGGATTTTCCAACCTCCAGAATTATGAGAAATAAATTTCTATTTAAACCCAGAAACCTAGGGTGTCTTGTAATGCTAGCCTATACAGGCTAAACCGTTATCTCACCCTCCCTTTTACCTTACATTTAAACATTTTTTTCTACTGATGAAATAAAATTGTTCCTTTCAGTCATTCACCCAGTGGTTAGGTTACATATTCTCTAAAAAGGAAGAAGAAATTCCTATCCAAAAGTTTATCCATTTAGTTAGATTTTGAGGCAGGGTCTTACTATATAGTTAAGGCTGGATTTGAACTCTCTCCTGCAATCCAGGCTGACCTCAAACTCATGACAGTCCCCCTGCCTCAGCCTCCCAAGTGCTGGGATAACAGGCATGCACCACCACACCCAGCCAAGAAGTGTTTATTTTCTCTTCTCTACTAACTACTGGTGCTTTTTTCAAACTTCCAAGTGATACTCTCACACATAATGGTATGGTATACCTATTCAAATTGCAAAGTAAAATATTAACTCTTACTCTGTTCCAGATATTCCATTTTAAAAATTCTAGTCATAGAATTTTCCTAGGTAATTTCAGAAATACGATTTTCTTCTAATATCACGGTAGCTCAATGTCAGTGATCATAAACTATTTCAGAAGAAAAAATGCAGGCAAATTTTGTTTGAGATTAGAAAGAGAAGTTTTACATAAAATGAAGATGTAATGTCAGTTCCTAAAAACAGATTTTCAAGTTTGAAGATGGTGGTATTTTAAAGCTTAACCTTCAAAACTCTTCCATCTGCTAGAAGAAAAAAATTAAGGTTAAAGAAAAATAACCTGAAATAAATTATCTTGCCAAGATCATTTGAATTTCTTAGTTCAAAATAATTAGAATTTTTCTTCTGCTTCACAGGCTGCTTATTTGGCACAAGATTCTCATGTTTTGGAGTCACTCACTTAAATAAGACATAAAACCACTTAAAATACTGGCTTTTTTTCTGCCTGAATTATTTCGTACTTCAGTTTACTGCAATGCCACTGACTGAAAATAAATAAAACAGACAAGTACCAGAATGTCTGTTTTGCATCATGTATAACAAAGCCTCAAGCTGAGGTTGCGTTAACCTTTAAAATTTCAAATAAAACCTATGGTTTTTGTTTAATTTTGTTTTTCCTGCATCCTCTTCTTAGTTTTCTCTGCCATTTTGTCTATTGAAAAAGCAGTATACTACCAAGTACTTACGCTTTGAAAACATTGAAAATGTCTTTTTCCCCTTCATTGGTTACTAAAGTTACATACATAAAAAGAAAACTTTAGTTTTCCTTTAAAAAGATTATTCATGCAAATGACAATGATTTTTATGATCCTCGAGTTTACCGCCACAGAACTAGCTTTTTCCTATCCCCCTCTATCTTTCTCATTGTTTCTCAACCTTGCAATTCATGTATTTTCCTTCTCTCTCTTTTACTATGCATGCGGATAATTAAGCAAGTATCTTTATGAAACTGTATTTTACTGAGTCACAGGGAAATAAATAACTTGCAAATGGGTAATTATTTGGGGCTTGATTATACAATGAATGCATAAAGAAAATTTAGATATGAATGGGAAATAGAGAGAACAATGCAATGTCCATTAATATTTCTTATCTAGATACATAAAGACATGACCAAGGCAAAAGATATAGTGCTGCAAACAGCGTTTAGATGGAATCTTGACAGAGTAGAAGTGATTTCAGTGTAAGAAGGCCCAATTATTAATACCCAACATGGTATATATATTGGAGTATTTTTATGGAAGATAAAGGGATGGACTCAGAACCTTCTGCTATTTTTCCTGGTGTCCTGTTGTTAGTTTTCATGGGGCAGCAAAAGTGGGCATAACTTTAGCTTTAACTTACTTGCTATGATGTGCACCATTTTACAGAAAGTGACAAACTTCCTCTGTGGAGTACAGCCCAAGTAACCTAAGATAGTTTGTGGCCATTCACATCCTATGCCAGCTGTGTGAGCTTTGAAGGTCTTGGGATCAGAACCAGGGAAAAGCTTTTGGACTCACTGCTACCTACAGCTGCCTCAGCAGATTTTAAAATACAAACAAGTTACACAGAAAACAGGAAACTTGCTTGAGATCTCCATCACTTAACCTAGACAGTTCCTAACTCTGTGCTTCCTGTCATATTGAGGAAGGATTTACTGTTTTCTTCTCCCTTAGTCTCTCCCTTGCATTAGCATACTGGTCCTGGAGAGAGCCTTTTGGGAACAGTAGAGACTTGAACTTTTGAACGCTTGTATTCTTCCTCTTCTCGGCAAGCTTCTTTTGCTCTTTTTTTCTTCAGGTAGGTTCATGGAACAACCAAGAAGTGAGCAGTGTGAAGGAAATCAGTTGCACTCTCCAAAGGCTGATCCTCACTGACGTATATCTCAACATTAATTATGCAAATAGTGTGAAACCAAAGACTAAGTGTATCACTTTTGTGATGCAAAATCAAAGGTGTAAATATCATGGTTTCACATTCAGAACACTTCAGGCCTAATATATACTAAGCAAATATGGTAAATGCCTACTGACATATCTCCAGTTTACTTTGTAAACCTGAGTTCTATGTGAAGTTATACATGTTCTAGCACAAGATGGCAGATCAACAACTCATTATTCTAAATTCACAGGGAATGACTGAAGATATACAGTACAGTCTAAAATCAGAATGACTTGATTCTCCTTTCACAATAGAGTGTTCACCAAAAACAACACCCACAAATTTGACCCAACCAGCATTTTCTCAGTCTTTCAAAGTTCAAAACTATGTTCTCTATTCACAGCCATCAACCAGAAGCTCTCATCCGGGTTGAAGCAGGCCCAGTGACAGAAGCTTCTGAGTATTTCCAGTAATGCATAACATACTTTTAGCTTCATTAATTAGCTTCATGCTTTTTTGTGGGCATCACTCTTATATGAGAAAGCTCATTGGGTTCTCTAAGCTCCCTGGGTTATTCATGAAGATGATTCCTGGCTTTCTGCTCACTCCGCAGATGAACTAATTCCTTTTAGTCTGTGAGTAGGTATAACTTCTTAGTTCTTCTTTTAATTATTCTCTAATTATTTATCTCTGGATTTTACACAGTGAAGCAAAACTGAATCATTGGATGTCCTTCAAAGAAGAATTCTATTAATCTGGTACCTTCCTCAATTCAAAGAAGCACAACATTTTCCACGTTTAGTGATTCAATTCACCACACATTTCTGAAGAACCAATTATATACTTAGTACTTACATGGGACACAAATCTGATCAAGAGCACTAACTAGATTTTCAGTATTGGAATGCACTTAGTCTAGTAAATTCCTAAAACAGGTTTTAAGGAACATCTCTATGACCACATTTATAAAAAATATTAATGTTTGATACTATGCTTGTTTTTATTTTTAACAATTAGAATATTAAATTCAATTTTATTACTCTTATTTCTGTCATAGTGTAATGAAATTTTATGAATTGAAGATAATGAAACACAATAATCCACTTATTTGTAGAAGTATTTATTGATGCACCATGGGCAAGGTATTCCATGTATAAGGAAGGAAGATTAAGTAGTCCATGCTCTATTAAGTTCTGGGAATCCAAAATGGTAAATACACTATTATAACATAACGTGGTCAAGGCAATGAAGAGTAAGGGTACTCTCATAATACATAGTACAGGCTTTCTGCCAATCCATGGAAGGCTCAGAGATTGCTTCCTGCACTAATCTAAATGGTAACAAGCCGAGACATGAGGGATGATTACAAGGTACTGGGGCTAGGAGAAATATGCTAGGCAGAGGAACAGTAGTATACTGGAAGAATTTCACACATAGTTATTAAAGGATTTATCACTTGAAACAAGTCATATTGGAGTAGTTATACTGTAGAAATCAGTGAATGTTCCAGGAGAGCTTTTCCCTTGTGGGAAAGCAGAATACCCCTCAAAATATAAAAAATTATTAAGCTGAATGCAATTTAGAAGACACAGGAGAACTCTGTGCTCACCCTCTACTCTCATAAAATTAGGAATAAATTGGAACAAAATTAGGAATAAATTTTGTCTGTATAAAGACAAAACATATTCTAGTTCTCTGTCTTTTAGGGAGGACAAAGGTTAAACACTGACGAAAACTGTAGACATCATCAGCGTGGAATTGGAATTTACATGTATCAACAAATTTTATTAATCATATTTCATTTTTCATTTATTTCCCTTCCCCTAAATTGTTTCCCATAGAGTCTCAAAGTCTTTTTCCTAGTCTTGTCACTTCTCTAAAAATTTACAGTTCTTTGTTAAATATGCTACATAAACCAGAATTTACAGCCATCTCTTTTTAACTACTCATTCTGAGTGTCTCTTATGTGTATACGACATATTTATTAATATAGCTTTATCATGTTTTTTTATTAATTTGTTTTTTTCATAACAGAGTCCATCCCAACTATGAATGTATGGGGATTATTATTTTCCCCAATACTCTGTTATGTCCCCATTACCACCTCTAGCTAATTTACCAGTATTGTGCTAGATGTGAAAGCATAGTGAATTAAAAGTAGTTTTCATTGAGTGGAGTGGTAAAAATCAGGCTGCAAAAGTAAGTAGAAACCAGATATTGAAGAATCTTGCAATCCGTGATAAAGAATATGGAATTTGTCAGAACAGGAAGGCTTTTCAAAGAAGCAAAATCTTGATTCTGTTTGCATATTTAAATGTAAAATGTGATACTATTCTAGGGAACATTCTGTATGAGTATCCTGTGCACATTTTCAGGAACAAGTTAAAGGACACCAAGTAATTTGGAAAATATGGGAGAAGCATTCTAAGTATGACAAGAGTACATATGAGACAGATTTACTACTATAGTATAATGTGATAGTGTATGCTGTAACATATGGGAAAGAAAGGTAAAAGATTATGACAAATGTTTCATTTTCTCTCAACTCTAAGACAATAAACATAAATGGAAGTCATGTGTTACATTGACCACAGTGTCAGTTTCAACATTAAGAAATCCAGCCAACAGATCATTTATTCATTTACTGTAAATACAATTCATTAACTGCAATATAATTTATTGACATTTCATATTTAACTAGCAGAAACAACTATAAAGATAATTTGGGGGGTTTTATTGGTGATGTTCAACAATGAAATTTGAAATAATGTTTACATGACAAGCAATGTGATTTTTTCCTGTATAAAGTAATGATTCAGTAAATTTCTTTCACAATTAATCTTGAATATTTATACCATTAACATGTCCATGGTCCACAGTCACTTAATTTTCACTGATGTTCAGCTATGAAATGCATATATATGTATGCTGAAGCCAATCATTTCCTGATGAACCTACTCAACAGCCCTACACTTATACCTCAATAATTCCTTGGTATTGGTCATGGTGATACCAATGGATTTACTAGGAGAGCTCAATAAATGGAAGAATATCATATCCCTGGGTAAGAAATTTCAATATTTTAATGATATTAGAGCTTTAAAAATGATATCATTAATTAAATCAATTCCAACAAAATTACAAGAAAAGTTTTGAAATTTATATATGATGACTCAGAATGATACATGGAAAAACAAAACTTGTAAGAGCCAGCAAAATAGTAGAAATTGGGATAAATGAAGGCAGCCTAGCACTACCAGATACCACTGCATGTTATAAAGCTCCAGTAATTAAAGCAAGACACATTCAGACATAAGTCAAGAAACAAAGTACTAGAATAGAACAAAGAAGACAGAAATATAACCAAGCATAAATAGAAACAGTACACAGTGAAGGTGACCTTCCAAATTAACAGATTAAAAAGCATCAAACTTTAATAATGCATAAAATTACTAAAAGAGAGTATGACATAGTAGTTAAAATAAGCTGGGGAAGAGCTCTGAAAATATAACATGAAATACAGAAGCCACAGGAAATGAAATCCACTTTTGACTGGATACAATACAATGTTTCTGCATGATAAAGCAGCATAAACAACATGAAAAAACAAATAATATGCTGGCAGTAAAATATGTGCGACACGCAAAGAGAATTTTTTACTACTAATAAAGTATAAATCAATATAAAAAGAAGAAAAGCATAGGCAAAGATTATGAAAGCAAGCTCACAGAAAAATAAATAAAAATCTTGTATAAATATATGAAAATTGCTCAATCTCACTTATTACAAAAAATGGAAATTCAATTTTTTAAGATATGAAATTTTTACCTTCAGACTGGCATAACAAGAGTCTATGGCATTCATATTAAACAGGAAAGTAAATTGTTATGATTTTTTAAAGCAATTTGACAATTTGTATCCAAATATCAAATTCAGCCAACCTTTGCAGCAACAGTTTCACTCTGAATAATTTAATACTTACTTATGCATACACTAAGATATTCTTGTTGTCATTATTTGTAATAACAACCAATTTGAAGGAAATTAAATATTCATTAGTAAAAATTTGTTTCATAAATGATTGTGCATCTTTATAAAGGATATAACAAAACCATTGATAAAAAATAACACAGATCATGGAGGACTGAATGGAAGAACCCTGAAGATGCAATGTTAAAGGATCAAAGGGCACAGAACAGTATTATGTATAGCACATTAATACTGTGGGAAAGAGATGTCATGTATGCACAGAAATGCATGCATATATATTCATAGAATTCTAAAGGACAAAAGAAAGGAATGGGAAAGAGAACAGTTAAGGAAATGATAGATTTTTGTTTTGTTCTGAAAGTAAACCTTTTATACCATGCAATTTTTTTTCCTGTCAGGTTCAATGTAACTATAATCTAGATAGGAAGATTAAGAAAAGACTTCAGGGAGAGTTCCAGCATACATAAAATGTATTCACTGAATGAAAGATACAACTTAAACTAAAGGTAGAATATGCCTTTCATGTAGTACATTTCATCATCTTCATTCATGAGATATTTACAATATGGTAGAAGTAATTGTATTCAGAGCCATTACTATAGATCAATCATAGGAGGGTTAGGACTGTGTCTTGTCTTAACCTCTCCACATTGAATTCATTAGGAATAGCATACTGCCTAACTCAAAGAAAATGATAGCTGGACAGTAGTTAAAGAGGCAAAATAGATTTTACTATAGAATTGTCACATTACAGGAAATGAAATATCACTACTGGGATGGATTCTGAATGCAATAGTAGAAAGAGGGAATTTACCTCCAAAATGTAGTATGGCATGTCAATGGTGGGAAATAGCCAGTGAGTAGGCTAATTATTGCTAAAATAACATTTAGGAAGGATTCTTTAACAGGGTTCTTACCAAAGGTAGACAAATGTTATTAGATATCACCTTGGGAATGATGGGAAATGAGGAATTCGGTCAGATATTGAGGGTGATAAAATATGTAGGGTTATGATTCTAGCTAACCCACTTTGATACGCATATTGCTAAACCTGGATGATGCACAGCAAACATAGAAGCCCAAAGGCTAATTTTTAGATGTTAAGAGGCTTCAAATGGACCACATCTCTCATTAAAGTTTGGTTAAGGACATAACAAGCAATCATTCTGCAGAATGAACAAATATATATTAAATGGATAACTATTAAGTTAGTATGTTAGTTACTGTTTTGGTCATCTTTTTGTTATAGTAACAAATACTTGAGATGGTCACTTTACGAAGGGAAAGGCTTATTTTCTCATACAGTTTTGGGGATTTCAACTCATAATCTGGTGTATTTATTGGATTAAGGCTTCATCAGGCAGGAGGGCGTAGGAGAGCAAATCAGCACACATCAAGGCTTTGAAGTGAAAGAAAAAGTGAAGGAAGGAGAATTGGGTCCCACAGTCCCTTTCTGGGACATCCCTCTAATGACATGAAGCATTCCACTAGGCCTTACATCTTAAAGATTCCACCACGTCTTAAAACACCAAACTGGAGGCAAAGCTTTAAACATATAGGCTTTTGGGGATGATTCCAGATCCAAACTATAGGACTTATAATATCACATGTATCCTTGAAAGGCATGATTTTTAAAGGGAAAGACAATTGTATAATTATAAGAAGATACACTTGAGGAGAGGAGCACCCCTGGCTGTGTCCTCTGTCCCAAGCAGGGGTTTTAGAGCAGGACTGACCAGAACTTGAGAGGAGCTACTGGGCTCTCTGGGGTGTTGGGGAAGAGGCAGGACTCGGAACGAGACTTTATTCCCTTAACAACAGAAAGCTCTCACAATTTGACTTGATGGTAAGGCAGTGTGTGACCCTCCTAATGCCACCTGAGCAGTCTAAAGAGGAGCTGGAGGCAGAAGGTTCCCTGTAGGTGCTCCCCTGACTGTGACTGTCAGAACCACCCCCATCTCCTGTAAACATCCAAGTTCCTCAGAGCAAGATGAATGTTGCAAACATATGTCTGGAATTTAAGCATTTCTTTCTCTTGTGAGTAGTTGATTCCTTATCCACCCTCTGGTTACTGTCTTCTAAGCACTGTTCACATGGGTGAGTGCTGAAAGCAGGTTGGGGCTTCTGGACCTCATCTGCCCAGAGGGCTTATTCTGTGGGGAACCTCTGGTTTATCAGATGATTGTCCTCTTTGATGTGTGGCAGAGAGAGCCTGGAGTCACTAGATATGGCATTTTTCAACAGTGACGGAGTCTTGGGCAATATGAACTTCATTAACTTCACATCCTAGTCTACAGTGTCAAGAATCATAGTACTCTAGACTTCCTGGGGCTGTGACACAGTCCAGGTTTCCTCTTCTGCTTCTAGAGTCTTGTGTGTTCCTCGACAATGAGTTCCATGCCCACCTCAGGGTGCAGACCCTCCTTCAAGTCCTCCTCCACGTCTGTGGTCTGGGGCCAGGAATTCAGTGATCTGTACTTCTCCAACACTGTGGAGAGTGTTGTCCATGGAGTAAGTACTTCTGATGTGGGGTTGCAAACTTAGCATGCTTTTGGTGCAGTGCTTCTGGTGCAGGGGTATGTTATCCCTGTGCAGGGGCATGGTGACAACCACGTTTTGGCTGTACATGAGTGGATATCAGCAGTTAGGTCTCCAGATATAGGATGTCTAGTATTTTCCGTAAGTTCACAAACCAGGAGGGATATGAGGATAAGGTCTTGTCTGGTGTGATTTTGATGGTGAGGCTGATGCAAGAGTCCAGAAAGGAGACATTGACACTATTCTCATTAAAGGAGGACTTTTCATATGCAGATTCTTCTGCCATGCAAACACCAAGGGCAGCATGAAGATGCCTGAGCCCCTGGCAGGGGAGGTACAGCTTGTTTCAGCTCTTGTGACTCAGATCAAAGATAGTGTGGCCATTTAGGGCTCCAATGTTCTGTGGTGGAGGGGTATCAGTATCTGCTAAAATTTGGTGCTACCCCAGGCTGATCTCATTGATATTATTCTCCACAAATGCTAGCCCAGGAGAGTGGAATTTACTCAGGTACATGAAACACCTAAATCTGATTCACTCAAATCCAGGGTTTCGGGAGGTTAGACCCCATGGTAAGGATGAAAAAGTTTACCACATCCTCACACACTTGTACTGCAAGTTTGTTTTGGGCAGGAAGCCCTCTCTCACTTCATGCTTGCTTAGGAAATGTTTCATGGTGTGTGGTGTGCATGCTTTATCCAGAAATGGTAGCTGCTGAGGACTATGCCACACTGCCCTTCTTCTCCTTCATGCGAGGCTAGTTTGGGGCCCAGAAGACTTCCCTGGCCTTCCATAGACCTAAGTGGCCACTCTGCTGCCACTTGTCCTTGAGCTCCAGCGGTAGGAGCACGCAGGCTTTCCAGTCGTTAGACTCCTTTAGAAAGCCTCCTTTTGATGGTCGAGTACTAGTGACACTTTTTTTTTCTGTTTTTTTTTTTTTTCTTTTTGAGACTAGATCTCACTACGTACTACAGGCCGACCTTGAACTCACTATGTAACCCAGGCTGTCCTTGAACTCACAACAATACTCCTACCTCAATCAAGTGACTTTTCACAACACTGTCCGTCCTTCCCTACAATATCTTGGCTCTCTCTGCCCAGGGGATATCCAGCACACTGTGGATCTCATAAATGATGCTGTCCTTCTCTTTTGTCCAGCAGGACTTGTTTCCTTCGGGTGTGAGGTGATTGTGCTAGCACTCAAAACACTGCGTTCTTGACTGTCCTTTCAAATGCTTGGCGGTGGGCAACTACTACTTAGTGCCACACTTCTTGACTAACTTAATAAATAACCTTCTGGTTTTCTTGTTTTTTGATCTATTGCTCTTTGGCAAGGTCTAGATTCAAAGCCCTCAGCTACTAGTACTGTCATTTCTGGTCCAAGAGGTTAAGAAAGTAGCTGGCCAGGAAATTCCAGTCTTGTTGTTTGAACTGCTTTATCACGGTTCTCAGCTGCTCCTCCTCATGTATGCAGTTTGATCTTACACTAGTTGACTCTCTGCTCAGTACGTTTTAGTGTGTTTCCTAGAAGTAGCGAAGCTCATTCAGCTTCTTGCTATATACCTACTGAGACTTTTGCACTAACCTCACTGTGCTGGCCTGCCTGCCAGCCAGTCCAGCCCAGAGCCAGCATAACAGAGCCTGACTGAGGCCAGATTAGATGCAGAATTTTCCTGCCACTTCAACTCGAAGTCTTCAGCATGCCTGCAGAAGCTTCCACTTCATCATAAGAAACTTTTTATTTTTATTAATGACTTTACTTCTATAAATTTGCACACATACATATGATAAATTTATTTTTCAAATACTCTATTCTATGGATAATAATCAAACACTAAAACATTCAGAAATATGGGTATTTTTAATGACCTTAATATGGATCTCTTTTACCATAATTGCTTGCATTATAATGCTTACAGAATATGATACTAAAGTCACCTGAATGTTTGCATAAAATTTAGATTTCTGGGCTCCATTCTTAGATATTATGGCTTAATAGGTGCAGGTTGGAGTTTATGAATATTCAAAGATCTTCTCAGGATAAGGATCATTGGGTTTTAATTTTTTTCCTTAATGACCTGATAAAGAAGTACGGTAAAACAAAACATTTGGTACATTCTCTCATGAAAAATTATTCAACAGACATTCCTAATCTTATTACTTTGTATTACTTACTGATTAAAATACTTATACATACATTCACTCTCCACAAAATCCATCTGAGATATGCATTATTTATCTCTTTATTTTACAGATGAGAAAAGTGAGATATAGAAATGTTTATTAAAAAGAAAAATGAAAGATAAAATATATAGAGTTAGAGAATACAACAATGGTTGTGTGGCATGAGATGTAGGCCAAATGGTACAAAGTAATAAATATGTGGGATTAAGAAATGTGGGCCCATAATATTAAACATGAGCACTGTATACTTAATGTTTCATTGTATTAGAGATTTTGGTTAAATGATAGATTTTATTCTTGTCACACAAAAAATGAGTATGTATGTGAGATAATGGATATATTAACTAACATCACTATAATATCTATGATAATGTCTCACTCTATATACATATCATAATGTCATGTAGTATGTCTTAAATATACACAATGCTATTTATTTATTTATTTATTTATTTTTTGGTTTTTCTCCGGTACCAGGAACCGAACTCACGACCTTGCGCTTGCCAGGCAGGCACTTTGCCGCTGAGCTAAATCCCCAGCCCCCACAATGCTATTTATTGAAGAGTTAAAAAAAGGAAAAACTTGCCCAAGTTCATATAGCTAATAAACAAATGTTAGATAGCCCTTAGATCTGTACTTACTCCTTTTCTTCTATAAATGTTTTACAATATCTAAATTGTTTCAATACTTTTACGTCTCTAATAAATATACCTTAAACAATACTAGATCACATAAAAAGAAAACACAAAAAGAAAAATTTAAAAATAGTATGCAAATAATAATAGAATTTAAACATTGTAAAATAATCAGAAACATTTTAGATTCAATTATACAACTTTTTTTTAAAATAACATATTTCTTAATTCAGTATCACTGATTTTGTTCAGCTATAATGACAGTGAAGATTTGAACTGGAAAAGCTGAGCATATATATACAAATCAAAGGAGAAACTCTATTTGTTTATCCAAGGAAAATGAAAATAGACTCTGGACAAATTATCATGGCCGAGATTTGGAAGTTAGGAATTGTGGTTTGAAGTACCTTTCAAACTTTAATGATAATCCTTAACTTACTGTTTGTCTGTGTTACAGTGGCCAAACGGGTGATTTCTAGGATAGTAAATGCTGTTGTGAGCCTGCTGTCATGCCTGATGATACAACAATTGATCATCCAACACAAAGCATAAGAGGATCTGACTTCTGTAGAGATTAAAGCAACTACTCCCCAAAATAAGTTTTGTGATCATGACTCATCAAATAGTGCTACATATCTGGATTGATCAACTTCCCAGAAGATAATGAGCTATCCTTCAGCTTAGGTTGAAGAATGACCAGAAGAAGAGACTATTAAAATAAAAAATAGTCTTGCCGGCAGCTTGCCTGTGAGGGGAAACTGAAAAATGAAAGAGAAACTATACCTGAAAAACTGTACTAAGACTCCAAAACAAAATGTACCAAGCCAAACCATAATCACAAACTACTAAGTCTCACAAACTACAAAATTTCACATTTTTGAACACCAGTTACTTCAGACCCATATTTCCTACAAAAGACCACAGACAAACTGACCTGTCCACAATAGTAACTATGCAGAGATACATGTATTCTAATGAAAAGTTCATTGATTATTCCAATCACTATTTAGTGTATAGATTTTGTCTAATTTCTGGCAACACCTTTCTATTACTAACTTTAGCCTCCACATTTCCATAAATCTTCTTCCTGAACACATTACTTTTGAGACATCCCATGTTCCCCCACGTACATTCTTTCTTGCTGAAGCAAGCTAACAAACCAAATGTTCAGTACAGTTCTGTTATTCTCTGGCTAGATGTCTTTAATGTATTTGTTAACACAAAGTAAAAGGCTTGGGAAACAGAAAGGTATCTCCCAGTTGTTCTTTCTTACTATGTGGAGAGGCTGTATAGTGGAATATATATATATATATATATATATATATATATATATATATATATATATATATATATATACAATATCTAAGTGGATTTTACCCTTCTATATTGGTTGGTAATCATACTATTAAGTGGTGCTTATTTACTGCTGTTAAACTGGTGACTATGTTTGTGCTCCTGGTCCAAATTAGCAGAGTCAGTACATCTTCTGTGGAATGTGAATTTGTCCACATTCAGTAATACTATTAATATATTAATACTGAGTCAAACTCTCTGTACTCAACAATGACTAATCTATCATTTTTCAAAAGTTGTTTGAGTATAGGCAATCTATAACTCTGCTTTGCTTTGCATGATAAATGTACATCCTTTGCCTTATTCACTAGACAGTTACTGATAGAAAATATCTGTGTTCAGACTTGTCACTTTGATATCTTTGCTCCAAGCTAAATTTACTGTCAACATCAAAGATGCAAGAAATAATTCCTCAAAGTTTATGCTTCAGAACTCGGTCCCCATCTCTCTATATGTCTCTGTCTATACTGGGAAACACTTTTTCTACACACACACACACACACACACACACACACTTCTTTCCTTTAGAAATTTAACCTGTTTTACTATATTAATTTTTCACTTTTTTATTTTAAAGATAAAAAAATGAAAACATTAACAAACACATGTAAAAAATAATACAAAAATAATACAATCAATGCAGAATTTCAGACAATGTGATAGGAAATTAACAATGGTTGTTGTATTATATACTGACATCTTCAAATTGGTTACTCAGATAAACAAATATAGGCAGATATATTACTTTTAAATTAGTTGACTAGTAAGAAATTGCCTTTGAATTATTGGTTTCTGATAAACAAGCAGTTCTGTTATATTGGCTTTCTTAAATGATTTGATATAAGAATATAATGCTGGAAGAAAAAGTGATATTAGAGATTGTATCAGTTAAGGTTCCCTAGAGAAACAGCTAATGGAAGATATACTTACTAACTTTAGCCTCCAACTTTCCCTAAGACCCTCTTTCCTCTCCTGAAAACCTTACTCTTGTCTCCCTTTCCCTCCCACTTCTCCCTCCCTCTTTCTCTCTCAGAAAGTGTTGAGAAGGCTTTTTATTTTATTTTTAGAATGGAAATATGCTAACTTGATCATGAAGTCTAAAAAATCTGAAATATCTGGGGCATTCTCCATTCTAGAAATTCATTCACGATGTTATACTGTGCATGTTGACAAAAGCTTCCTTATTGTCTAGGATATCTCAGTACCCAAATTTGGTTCTTAAAGCTCTCAATTGTTTGGATGAGGCACACTCATATTCTTAAGGGTCATCTCTTTTCCTTAAAGGCAACTTGTTTTAGATATTAGCCAAAACTATAAAATACTTTCACAACAACCCTTAATCTTTGATTAAACATGTAGGTATTATAATCTAGACAAGCTAGCACATAAAACTAGCACAACAGTCATCTAAATAAACTCAACTAATTTTATGCATGGATGGTCACCTAACAATTTATTTAAGATGTATTAGAATTGCTACATAAATCTATCCATACCAAACTGAGAGTATTTACAATCCATAAATCTCAAAAACCTTGATTTGTACCATATAATTTGTGGAAGTATAATGAATTCCTAAGTATTTGTTATACATGGAATTTTTATGCTTGTGATTAACATACAAAGATTATCCTAAGGGTGTTAAAAGCACCTTACTGAAGGTTGTATTACATGGGATAACCACACACAGTTACATGATACACAAAGAAAATTGACTGAAGCATTTATTAAATTTCAGGAATAAAACTAAAATATTTGAAAAAGAAATATCATATAACTATTTCATAAATTGAGTGACTAATGGTCATTAAATTACTTTTCATTTTATTTACCTCTTGCAATTTTACTTTAATAAAAATGTCTATTAGTTTATATATAAAATAAATTTTGTTTAACACATTTATTTCATAAAACAGGCATTATTAAGATGTGTTATAAGAATTTTCATTTTTCTATACTAAGAATATTTAATAATTTCTAGTGAAGTAAATCAGTGTTTAAATTATCCAATCTAATTCAGTGAAATAGGGACTGGGAATTTAGCTCAGCAGCACAGTGCCTGCCTGGCAAGCGCGACGTCGTGAGTTTGATTCCCAGTACCGGAACACAGCCAAAAAAAAAAAAAAAAAAAAAAATTCAGTGAAATATACCTTTATGATAAAAGATGAGATTTACAATTAAATAATTTGGTTTGTTACAGGAAGGGAGCTTTTAGAATAAAGAATATGATGCAATGAAATTTGCACTATATACCCTTTAAAAACTATAATCTCTGTAAATGAATTTAATAGTAGGAAAAAAACATATTTGTATCATCTTTTATGTTACACTTTATTGAAGAATTTATCTGTTAGTCTGGAAGGGTAGATTTTAGTTCTACAAAAACGCTTTGCAGAACAGCAATAAAAAATTTTTAAAAATCAGTGTATAACAAATTAAAAAGAAAAAGACAAAGTGTCATTTCTTAAAAATATCAGCAAAAGAATAAGAAGTTCAAAACAAGACATGGTAACTGCCATTAAAATATGAAAAATTGTTTAATTATACTAGTAATCAAAATTAAGATAATTAAAATGAGAATATATTTTTGGTTTAGGACACTGTCAAAAATTAAATTTACTAACACTATTGTTGAGATACACACATTCTTCACTGCTTGTGTTTGTAGATAAGAGTAGTTTCTTTCAGTAGGTCAATGTGACAATAATTTCACAGAAAATTGCATAATTTTTTCATAGTAATTTAATTCCTAGAAATTTATCTGTGATATTATTGAGTAAATGAAGAAAGATTTATTTACTCAAACAATGAGATAAAGCTCTTAGAACTTTTGATGACACAAACAGCCCACTCTGGCATGTATGCCATAGGTTCGCCACTACTATGCTAGAATTTTCATCTTTATAATTATACATTAATATCAAAAAGTAAAACAATTGCTTAATAACTTATAGTTTGTACAATGAAATATTACATAACCTGTGTGAATATTTTATAAAAAAAGTCAAGATCATTTATTATTTTTTCTTATTTTTAGAAGAGTAGTAAATAAAAGAACAATAGCAACATATCAACATCACAGACATAAACAAAGCAAAGTAAGAACAGTAAAAGTGATACAGGAATTGACAGTGATTGTTATATTACATATTGTTATGTACAACTGCATTGCTCACATTACCAGATGTAAGAATGAAAGACTGTTCAAATGGTTAAAGAAAATAAAAAATAATTATTAAATAAAGCATTAGAGTTAATATAGAGTTTCTCTAGACACGATGGTAGGAATTCACCACTAGTTGTTCCATTGCATATGGATCTCTTCAAATCAGTTGCTCATATTACCAAATATAAGCATGGAAAATGGTCAATAACAAAAGCAACCCTGGGCAACAAAGACAAATCAGGTGGAATCACAATCCCTGACCTGAAATTACATTACCAAGTTACTGTAAGAAAATCAACATGGTACTGTCTAAAAAACAGACCTGATGATCAATGGAACAGACTGGAAGAAACAGCCACAACCATAAACATACTCAGCCACCTAATCTTTGTCAAAAGGGTCAAACAATTTTATTGGAAGGTAGTCTCTTCAATAAATGGTGCTGGAAAAACTGGCCTGCCACTTGCAGAAGACTAAAAATAGACCCAAGTCTATCACCATGCACCAAACTCAAGTCAAAATGGACTAAATATTAAAAGAGAAACACTAAATCTATTGTAAGAGAAAGTAGGTAAAAATCTTGAAGACACAGGGGTAGTCAGAGAGTTCATGAACAAAAACCAAACTGCATGGGAAATGCTTCAAAGAATCCATAACTGGAATCTCATTTTACTGAAAAGTTTTTGCACATCTAAAGAAATCACCAGAAGAGTAAAAAGAAAACCCACAAATTTGGAAAAAATTTTAGCTGACTGTCCCTCAGACAAAGGACTTCTATCTAGAACACACAAAGAATTAGAAAACATCAGCCTTCCCAAGTTCAAAGACCCAATCCAAAAATGGGCATCTGAGATGAATACACACTTCTCAGACAAAGAAATAAAAATGACAAATAAATACATGAGAAAATGTTCAACACCATCAGTCATTCAAGAAATGTAAATTAAAACAACACTGAGATTTCATCTCACCCCACTAAGAATGGCTATCATTAAGAAAACAACCAATAACAAATGCTGGTGTGGCTGTGGAGAAATAGGAACTCTTCTCCAACTGCTGGTTGGAATGCAGACTGGTGAAACTACTGTGGAAATCAGTTTGGAGATTTCTTAGCAAACTAGTTCTAGAAGTCCCATTCAACCTGGCTATTCCCCTTCTGGGTATTTTTCCAGTAGAACTGAAAACATGATATCACAGCAATATATATGCACCCTTGAGCAACTGGGATGAGGGAAAAGAGAAGAGAAAGAAAGAGAAAGTTATGTATATATGTATATACAGGATAGCTAACATAGTTGTACTACTGCCTTCTATGGCTTTATTGAAAGGAACAGTTAATGATTAATTATTTGATCACTCTTACATGTCTGTATTTGTTTTCTTGAGTAGCCACTTTGAAGAAATCAATATGTAATACAACCATTGTTAATTTCCTATAACCTTGTCTGAATTTCAATATTGCTTGTATCGTTCTTGTGTTATATTGTAAATATATGCGTGTTTATTAAAAAAAAAGACAGGCAAAAAATGTAAAAAAATTTTAAGTATTAACTGTTCCTTTAAATATACCATCAGACATCAGCAGTACAGTTGTCCTAGCTATCCAGATAGATACATAGGTAGATAGAGATATAGATTTCTTTTGCCTTCCTTCTTTCTTTTCTCTTCTTTCCCTCATCCCAGTTGCTCCTTCCTTTGAGAAATTTCCTCCCTTTCATAGAATCTTTTGTATGTTTTGAGTTTTACTTACTGTTTCAGGTTCCTACAACAGGGAGAAAATATGGTGTTTACACATGTGGATCTGATTTATTTTACTTATGAATATGGTCTCTAGTTGCATCCATTTACCTGCAAACCCTCAAGTTTGTCTTTTATATACCTGAGTAATACTCCATTGTATAAAAATACCACATCTTTTTTATCCATTCCTCAGTTGATGGGCATTTGTGCTGTTTCCAAGACTTAGCAATAACATTGTAATGCTATAAACATGTGTGCACACATATCGCTGTAGTATGATGTTTTTAATTATTCTGGGAAAATACTCAGAAGGGGAATAGCTGGGTTAAGTTGGACTTCTAATCCTAGTTTTGTGAGGAATCTCCAAACTGACTTCCACAGTGATTTCACTAATCTACATTCCCACCAAAAGTGCAGTAGGGTTCATTTTTCCTCACAGCCTCTCCAGCATTTGTTATTGGCTGATTTCTTGAAGATAGTCACTCTTTCTGGGGTGAGATGGAATCTCAGTGTTGTTCGAATTTGAATTTCTTGAATGACTAATGATGTTGAACATTTTTTCACTTATTTATTCACCATTAGTATTCCTCCATCTGAGAAATGTGTATTCATCTCAGATGCCCATTTTTGGATTGGGTCTTTGAATTTTGGGGGCCTGGGTTTTTAAAAATTCTTTATATGCTGCAGGTAGAAGTCCTTTGTTAGAGGGGCAGTTGGCTAGAATATTTTCCCAATTCATAGATTTTCTTTTTACTCTATTGGTGATTTCTTTTGATGTGCAAAATCTTTTCATTAAGGTGAGATCTCAGTTGCTGATCCTTTGAAATATTTCCTGTGCAGTTTGGTTTTTGTTCATGAACTCTCTTCCTACCCCTACATCTTCAAACCTTTTACCTACTTTCTCTTCCAAGAGATTTAGTGTTTCTGTTTTAATATTTAGATCTTTGTTGCATTTTGACTTTAGTTTAGTGTAAGGCAAGAAACATAGGTCTAGTTTGAGTCTTCCGGCATGTGGAAAGTCAGCTTTTCCAATATCATTTATTAAAGAGGCTCTCTTTCTTCCAGTGAACATGTTTAGGACCTTTGTCAAAGACAAGAAGGCTGAGTGTGTTTGAATTTGTATCTGCATCTTCTAATCTGTTTTGTTGATCTTCAGGTCTGCTTTTTTGCCAGTACCATGCTGATTTTATCACAGTAGCTTTGTAGTATAATTTCATCAGGAATTGTAATGCCTCCTGCCTTTCCTTTGTTTCCCAGGATTGCTTTTGCTATTCTAAGCCTCTTCTGGTTCCAGGTGAATTTTAGGAATGTTTTCTCCAGATCTCTGAGATATACTAGTGGTATTTTAATTGAGATTGCATTGAATCTGTACAACAATTTTGGGAGTATGGCAACTTTCACAATGTTAGTTCTTTCTATCCATGAGCAAGGAATATCTTTCCATTTTCTGATATCCTCTTCAGTCTTTTTTCAGAGTACGATAATTTTCATTATATAGATCTTTTATTTCTTTTGTTAGATTGATTCCTAAGAATTTCATTGTTTTAGATGTTATTGTGAGAGGTGTGGTATCCCTAATTTCCCTCTCAGTCTATTTATTATTTGTGTATAGGAATGCTATTGATTTTTGATTGTTGAATTTCTATCCAGCTATGCTACTGAATTTGGTTATTAAATCTATATGAATTTTGGTGGAGCTTTGGGGGTCTTCTAAGCAGAGTATCATGTCACCTCAGAATAATTATAATTTCACTTCTTCCTTTCCTATCCTTATTTATTTTATTTTTCTTTCTTGTCTAACTGCTCTAGCTAATTTTTCCAGAACTATGTTGAATAGGAGTGGTGATAGTGGTCATCTTTGTCTTGTGCCTGGTTTTAAAGAGAAAGATTTCAATTTTTGACCATTTAGTATGATGTTAGCCATTGGTTTGTCATAGGTGGCTTTGAATAGGTTGAGGTAAAGAACGTCTATTCCTATTTTCTGTAGGGTTTTTATCATTAATGAGTATTGGACTTTATCAAAGACTTTTTCAGCATTGATGGAGATGATCATATGTTTTTTGTCTTTGACTCAATATGATGTGTTACATTAATTGATTTTAATATATTAAACCATCCCTTCATTCCTGGTATAAATCCCACTTAGTCATGGTGTTTAAGCCTCTTCATGATTTGTTGTATTCTGTTTGCTAGCATTTTATTGGAATTTTTTGCATCTATATTCATGGGAGATTGGTCTGTAGTTCTCTTTTTTGGTTGGGTCTTTTTCTCATTTTGGTATCAGAATAATGCTACCAGGAATGAGTTGGTGAGCATTCTTTCCTTTCAATTTCATTAGAGAATTTGAGAAGAATTGGTGTTAAATTTTCTGTAAATTTCTTGTAGTACTCACCTGCGAATCCATCAGGACCCAAGGTTTTCATCATTGGCAAGTTTTTTATTACATTTTCAATTTGGCTGGCTGATATTGAGTTATTTAGGATTTTTATAACTTCTTCATTCATCTTTAGTAATTCATATGTATCTAGATATCTGTCCATTTCCTCTGTGTTTTCCATCCTATGAGAGTAAAGATTTTCAAAG
>NW_004955503.1:3929652-3932566 GCF_000276665.1 Chinchilla lanigera
CACAGGTTCCTGTAAGTTGTATTTACATTTTCATTTGGTTGTAAATATTATTTAATTTCTATATTGATTTAATCTGTGACCCATTGTGGGTTCAGGAAGGTGTTATTTAAGTTCCATGTTTTTATGGAGATTTTGTGATTTCTTTTGTCATTAATTTCCAATTTCACTGCACTGTGGTCCAACAGTATGCATGGGATAATTTAACTTCCTTTGTATTTACTTAAGTAAATTCTACGTGTAGCATATGGTCTATTTTAGAGAACATCCTGTGTGCATCTGAGAAGAATGTCTATTCTGATGCTACTGGATGGAACACTGTGTAAAGGTCTACTAAGTCCATTTGTTCACAAGTTTTGGTTAAATTCTGTTATTTCTTTGCTGATTTTTTGTGTAGCTGATCTATTTCTTTGTGATAAGAGGGTATTAAAGGCCCTGTTATGATTGTGCTGTTGCTTATTTCATTTTTCATGTCGTTATAATTTCTTATATAGTTGGGTGCACGTGTATTTGGTGTATAGATGTTTATGATATCTCTTCCTCTTGAAGTTTTCCCCTCACAAGTGTGTAGTGACCTTCTTTATCTCTTTTGATTTTTCTTGGTATGAAGTTCACATTGTCTGCAAACAGAGTAGCTACACCCACTTTTTCTGTATTCCTCCTGAGTGGAGCATTGTTTTCCATCCTTTAATTTTCAGTCTATGAATTTCCTTTTGAGTTAAATGTGTTTCTTGTATGCAGCATATAGTTGGATTTTGTTTCTTCATCCATTCTGTCAGTCAGCTTCTTTTCAATGGTGCACTGAGAGCATTTCTATTGATGGTTATAACTGATATGTATTGGTTTATCTTTGTCATGTTATTTTCCTGCTGTTGGTTCCTCATTTTCCCTCTGTTTAATTGCTTGCTCTGCTTTGTGGTTCCTTTTTGTTGTTCTTGAGGTTGTGGTCTGTTTTATCTCTTACTAGAGTATCTTTTAGTAGTCTTTATCAGATTGGTTTGGTGGTCATGAATTTATTCAGTTGTTCTTTATTGTGGAAATATTTTGTTTCTCCATTAAATTTGAAGGATAACTTTCACAGGTACATCAATCTGTGGTGGAAATTGTTTTCTTTCAATACCTGAAATACTTCCCTCCAAGCTCTTCTTAACTTGATGGTTTGTGTTGAGAAATCTGCCATGATTCTGATGGGCTTTCCTTCATAGGTGATATGTTTCTTTTCTCTAACAGCTTTTAATATTCTGAACTCTGGTTGAGTTTCTGGGCTCTTGACCGGTACATGTCTGTGTGTAGATTTATTTCTGTTATGGTTAATTGAAGTTCTATATGCTTCACTTATCTGTATGTCTGATTTTTTTCTCCATGCCTGGGAAATTTTCTGGTATTATTTCCGCAAATAGTCTTTTTATGTCATTTGTGTTGAGAATGGCTGTTTCTTTGATACCTATTAATCTTGCATTGTTTTTCTTTGCTTTGTCTTGCAATTGTTGAATTGTTGTTTCCTCCTTCCTTGTTGTTTTTAAGAGATCTTTTCTTTCACGTTCTTTAGTGGCAATGCTGTCTTTTAGGTCTGAAAGTCTATGTTTAGCTTCATTCATGTGGTTTCGCTAGCTTTCAATGGAATTTTTAATTTCTTGCATATGTCTTTGAATCTGTTTCTTGCATTCTAGTTCTTTTCTACATTTTTCACTCAAGGTTTCCATGAGCTTTCTATGCTCCTCTACTTTCTTATCAATGTCCTCTTTGGATGTGCTGAGCAGCTCTTTCATTGTTGTTATCCTTTCTTTTTTTACCTGAGAGATTACTTCTTATCTGATACCTTCTGTGGCCTGATGGAGTTTTTTCTTTACTTCATTTGCTATCATTTCAGAAATTTCAGGTGTATGATTTCCAGGCTTTTCTGTGTTGATGTCTCCTGGACTTGTTCTGGGTGGGGTAGAGATCTGAGACTGCATTTTGTTCCTCTGTTTTGTCATTTTTGAAGATCCAGAGGTTGCTTGGAGCGCAGCCTCACTCCCAGGATGGTGTGGGTGTGGTGGGCTGAGGATCTGAAGATCTCCAGTGCTAACTATGGCTTCTGTGTTGGTGTGTCATGGCAAGATGTGGTCCCAAATGTTCCGAAAACTTTTTGCTTTCATTTGGCTCCCAGACCAGTGAGGGAGGGGCAGATGAGGCTCACTGGATTTCCTGAAAATGTCTGGGGTTTAACTCGGATATTACAAGGTTAGGGGGGTGGAGGTTGTGGTCACTGAGGCTTCAGAAGTTGCTCAGGACCCAACCCGGTTCCCCCACTGGCAGGGGAGGGGCAAGGGTTGAGTCCCCAAGGCTGCTGACTTTGTCCATGTTTTAGCTCTGCTCCCAGAGCGGGTGTGGCCCATGCATGGAGTGACTACTGAGGGCCCTGAAGGTGTCTGGCTCTCCCCCTGCCTCACATGCTGGTCAGTGAGGATCAGGGGTGGTGCACTGGGGTTACTGAAGATGTCCAGTGTTCAGCCCAGAACCCACAGGTGAGGTCAAGTGAATATGCTTTCTAACAACAACTGTTAATCCCTGTCATTTGGTTTGAAATTCCTTATCATTTTTGTTTAATTTCAAAGATAAAAGGAGGGAAACATTAACAGACATACAACATTTTACAACATCACAAGCACAATACAGACAATACAGAGTTACAGACAAAGTGGTAGGGAATTAACAATGCTTGTTGTATTACATATTAATATCTTCAAAGTGGCTTCTCAGGAAAACAGATATAGACATGCAATACTGGTCAACCAAAGACTCATTGACAGTTTCTTTCAGCATAGAAATAGAAGACAGAAGAACAACTATGTTAACTATCCTGTATATACGTACATACAAAATTTCTCCTTCTTTCCCTTCTCTTTTCCCACATCCCTGTTGCCCTTTACTCTTC
>NW_004955503.1:3938007-3982185 GCF_000276665.1 Chinchilla lanigera
TGCATGGTTGAGAGTCCATTTGCCCCTCCCGAAGCCAGAGAAGACCCTGGGGCTTTCGAGTGAAAACCGCCTCTCTGCCGCGGAAGCAGGGAGGCCAGGACTCCATCTGTAATGGCAGCGGGGTCCTGATGCACACGCTCTGCCCTCAGGGATTAGCTGTGAAATACCTGGCTCTCTGCACGTTTCAGCTGGGAACCGTGGCAGTGTGGGCGAGCACCGACTCGAGCTGAGGGGTCCAGATGATCCCGGAACACTGGTTCTCTTGGCGCAGGGCACGCGATGCTGAGAGTCCATTCACCCCGACCGCAGCCAGAGAAGTTCCTGGGGCTTCCGAGTGTAAACCTCCCTGCCACGGGAGCAGGGATGCCATGACTCCATCTGTAATGGCGGCGGGGTCCTGATGCGTGTGCTCTGCCTCTTATCATTTTTAATGTCCTGGCTTTGTTTTGTTTGTATTTCACTATTGTTCTTTTTTCACTATTCTCTTTAAAATAAAAAGGCATACAAAATATTCTTCTAATTATTTAAAGTATGACTGTATAAAAAGAAAAAATCCCTGAAAGTGTATACAGCAATATGTTGGAGGTTGATTTTTTAGCTAGATTATTGTTTTTACTTTCTTTGTTGGGTTTGATTTATTTCATATTTTAAAATAGCAAGAATTTGCTTTTGATATGAAAAATAAATTATTTTTAATTACAAAAGAAAAATGTGTCTAAGGAAAAAATGATGTTGCTAGACAATATATGCATGCTTATATTTGAAACCAGATGTGTGGTGCTATGAGCTGAATTGTGATCATCAAATTTTAAATTCATATTTTGAAACCCTAACCTCCAATGTAAACTTTTTTGCACGTGACCTTTTAAATCTAATTAAGGTCAAATAAATTCACAAGGTTGGGGTGTAATCTGATAGAATCCATGGCTTTATAAGAAGATTAGTGAGCTTTCTTTCTCCATGTGCACAAACAGAAGCCCACATTAACACAGAGTAAGAAGATGAATATCTACAAATTAGGAGGAGAAACTGCTTGACCCTGGTTATGCTGCCACATAATCTCACAAGCTCTACATTCCAGAACTATAAAAAGGAATTATTTGTTGTTTAAACCATCCAGTATGGTATTTTATTGTAGTACACCATGCTAAGATACATACTTCAGTCACTTATAAATGTTGTTGCCCAAAGTGTTTCCTTTCCCAAAAATATTTAAGTGGACTAAAGATAGAGGTATAATTAGGAACCTATGTTAATGAAAATGGGGACAAATGATTCTAGGTTTTGAAAAGGATTTAGTGTTTGGGAAAGGTGTGAGCATATACCTAACACTGAATCAAGAATAAAAGATCTAAACATTAGGACAGAAACATGTAATTTTTGGGAAGACAAAGTAGGTAAAGCACTTGAAGATATAGATGTAGGCAAAGAAAATCTGAATAAACCCCTGATTGGACTAGAAATAATATGAAGAATCAACATTTGGGATGATGACAAATGAAAAAGCTTCTACACAGCAATGGAAACCACTAACAGAGTGAAGTGACAATCCACAGGGAAAATGTTTTGCCAGCTACTTCCAAGGCAAAGAACTAACATATAAAGAATAAATTCCATATTCATAAAAGTATACAAAAATTTTTAAAAATTAGACCACAAAAGATAAAGACCCAATTAAAATTGGGTCTCTGACATGAATAGACACATCTCAGATGAAGAAATGGAAAGAACTAATAAATACATGGAAACCTGCTCAACATCACTGGTCTTTGGAGAAATGCCAATTAAAACATCACTGAAATTCCATTTCACTTCAGTTACCATCAAGAAATCAACCAATAACAAATGCTAGTAAGGCTGTGGGGAGAAAGTGACCTATCTCTATTGTCGGTGGGACTGAAAACAGATACAGCCACTACAGAAATCAGTGTACAGACTCTTCCAAAAACTAAAAATAGAAATTTCATCTGACTGAGCTATTCCACTGCTAGGTATTTCCCCAAAAGAGTTAAAGACATCATACTACAGTGGTGTATGTATACCTATACTTACACAAGCTCAATTTATAATAATAATTGCAAAAAGCCTATACATCCATCAGCAGATGAATGGATAAAGAAAAGCATGTATTTTTACAGAATGGAGTACTACTGTGTCATAAAGAAAAAATTAGGGGTTATTTTTAGGAAAGTGGATGCACCTTGAGATCATAATGTTAGGTGGGGGTTGAAGGTTTAGCTCAGTGGCCTGACAAGCGCAAGGTCATGAGTTCGATTCTTGGTACCGGAAACCTCCTCCCTCCAAAAAAATGTTAGGTCAAGTAATTCATACACAAGCTGAAATATCACATAGTTTATCTGAAATGTAAGATGCAATATACATATATGAATAAATATGTAGATGATATTATATATACATTTCACATATATGTATATGCTCCCAGCACTGGTGTGGCCCATGCTGGGAGTGACCACTTAGGCTCCTGAAGGTGTCTTCATTTCCAATTGCCACACTTGCTGGTTTGTTTCATATATATACATATATATATGAAATAAATACTGATAGTTGGAAAACAGAAAGAGAAAAGAATAAATGGTATTGTAATCCAGTAGAAAAATATCTAAAAGTGTAACTTAATTTTCATAATTCTCTTAATTTTTTATTTTCTCTGGCTTTATAGTCTCATTTTCTCTCGGTATATATAACAATCAACTTTATAAATACTTGTAAGAGAAGTAAATAAATCTGATGCCAGAAAAATAAAAATGAATGGAGGTAGGGGTTAAAATGTATCTAAATGTATTATGTACAGGTACCTATCACCAACAATAAATATAATCATTATGTAGTGTAATAAAAGTAAAAAAGTAAATAAATTTAAAAGAAGTTAAAAAAAGGATACATGGAAAACCTCATTTGAACAATAATATTGAGATTAAATAAGAAATAAAAAGCCACTCATGAAAACTAAGCCCAGCACCAAATTGATTTGCTGATGAATTATGCCAAACATTTAAGAAGATGAAATCATAGTAATTATCCCCAAACCATTCCCAAAATTAAGAGATAAAGAATTCTTCCAAACATATTCCACAAAGCAAGTAATGTAGAGATACCAAAACCATATATGGACACACATACACACACACACATGCACACACAAAATGAAATCTAAAGGCCAATATCTTTAATGAATGTAGAGCAAAAATTCTCAACAAAAGCCCAATCAAACAACACATTTAAAAAGTTGTTCAACCCAATCAAGTGGGATTCATCTCAATGTTGCAAAGATATTTCAACATGTGCAAATCCATAATCTTGTTACAAAAATCAATGTAATAAAATACAAAAGAACATACATGTCCTAAATAGAAGGAAATCTGACCAGATTAAATATAGAAAGAACACACCTCAAAATAATAAGTAAGATAAGTATAGTAAGATAACAGACAAAATTATACTGAATTATATAAGTAAGGAAATGCTGAAAACTTTTTCTCTAAGATTTAGAACAAGGCAAGGATGTCCACCTCCACACTTTTTTTTGCCATATAGTTGTAAAAGTCCTAGGTACAGCAATCAAGCAAGAGAAAAATATAGAGGGTAACCAAATTGGGAAAGAAGAAAATTGTTACTATTGACATCACATGATTCCATATATAGAAATCCCCAAAATTCCACCAAAAATATTGGAACTAATAAATGAAGTCATCAAAATTTCAGAACCCAAAATTAAAATATAGATCAGCATCATTGTTATATTCCAATAGTGATTTATGTGAAGTAGATGTCAAGAAAGCAATCCAACTGAAATAACAACAACAAAAATAGCAAAAACAACACAATCTAGGAATAAATTTAACAGAAGTGGTAAAAAAAATCTCTAAAATAAAACTTGCAAAACACTGATGAAAGAAGGTGAAAGAACTTTTAAAAAGTAAATACTCTTTTCATGTTGTGGGCTGGAAAAACCAATATTGTCAAGATACCCATACTAATCTGAACAACTAATTTAAAGACAACAATATACAAAATAACAACCATTGGTGAATTCCCACTATATTGTCTGGTGAAATTCTGCATCATTACTATGCTAAGAGAAATACTTCAGGCTTGGAACAGCCAGTACTACATGATCTTACTCACTGGAATCTAAAAAAGAAGTGTGGTCATCAGAAGCCCGGGAGACTAGTGTTGGGGGACGAAGAAGAAACATTGATTAATGTGTGGTATGTTCCATAGGAGTAGGAAGCTCTGGTGTGCTATTACACAGTAGCGTGATAATAGATAACTAATATATTGTAGATTTTAAAAAGCTAGAAGAAAGAATTTGGAATAATCTCACCATAAAGAGGTGATTAATGAGATCAAAATATTTTATCTAATTTAAAAATTATATACTTTATGCGTGCACAAAGGTATAGCTTAACTTATTAATAAGTATAATTTTTATGTTTTAATGTATCAGTTAAAAACAAAATGTAAAGATATTAAAATATTCAAATAAAAGAGTGTAAACATGTTGACCATGGTGAAAGTTGTGTGAAGTGGAGGTGGGAGGGAGGTGTACAAAGAAAATAGAGCAATATGAAGCATGGTCAGGAGATAAGAAGCAGATCGATATATTTAGATGAATGCAAACCAACAGATCATTCAGCTCAACTTTTTCCACTAAATGTCATTTCAAAATTGTTATTAAACATCCACACTGGACAAACACGAATGATTAAAGGGAATTACATTCTTTGATGTTGTATTCACCAAAGTCTGTTTTAAGGAACATCAATTTTTAAAAACTGTAATATTGAGAGAAACTGGGTAAAGGGCACAGAATTCCTCAGTGCTATTTTCTGCAGCTGTGTGTAGGTCCATTGTTATTTCAAAATCAAAATGATTAATTAAAATCTGAAGTCTTGAATGTCTAAAATGGGATCTGGATTTATATTTCAAAAGCTATACCTTAAAATTATGATGCTATAAATAATTATTCTCTGTACTTGAACATATTTGGAAGAACTCAACTACATGCAGTTCTCTAAGTAAGAGATTATTGAACAGAAATGTTTTGCTATGTATTCAGAGAAATTACCCCTACCCTAAAGGAAAGCTAATAAATTAGTAGACTAACAATTGAGGTCTTGGTTATATAAATATTTGGAAATCTGTTAATACTTCATCTTTTCATTTCAGTTTTAAAGATACGCAGTTACCTGTTACCTAAAATATTTGACAAGAATCAAAAGGACAGAAATACAAAGCAAATAGCAAGTGATCAAGGCAAATGGCATTTACTCAAACATTTGATACACTTTGTGACCTTTGCATTAGACCACAGCCATCAGAAGTTCCACAGTAATTACTTATTAACTATAGGAAATCATTTTTTATTGATGAGAACATTTATTTCATAAAGAGATAGGATTAAATGTAAGTATTTTGAGGTCAGTAAAAATGAAAGGTCAATAGTAATGTTGAGAAAATGAATATGTTAAATTGATGTTTCCTAGTGTATTTTATAGAGTGGTAATGAAAAGTGATTGTATATTGCTGTTTAAGAGAGATACAAATTTTTACAAACCTCAAATTCCCTGTTTTAAAAATATTTCAGCTTAATTATAAGTGGCATCAGTGTGACAATATCACTGTTTTGCCAGGTGAATGGGAAATTATTTTATTGGTTTTACCTTTTTTAAAAAGTTATTTTCATACCTGTTTACAATTCATGCAGTTCACAGTCATCCTGGGGAGTGGTAACATGTACATATCACAGCTTTTATTTTTGGTCTAATTGTACTTCCTTCTTCCTCCCCTCTTCTCTGGTTCCCCAATTAGTTTTTTCATACTTGTTAATATTATTTGTCTTCGCACATGTTATGGTATATAATATTTACATTGATTGGAGTTATTAGGATCCTGTACATGGAATATTTTTCCTCCTCATGTTTTTCATTCCCCTCTCCTTAACCCTCTCCTTGTTCCCTTGGGCCATGTTACTATCATATTAGATCTTTACCCTTGTCCATTTGTATCCATACTTTATTATTTTCTTTTAGTATTTCATCTCACCCAAATGAGAGATACCATAAGGTATATGAGCTTGTGTGATTTAATTCACTCAGCATTATACTTTCCAGATGCATCTATTTTCCTGCAAAGGACTAAAAGCTCGCATTGGTAACTTGTTCTCATCATTAACAAGTATTTATACCCACCACTGTTGCGGGCAATGACTGCCCTTAGTCTTCTAGTGTGAACAAAGATATGCCCTGTCTGGAGATCTCTCCATAACATAAATCCAAAGAAAGTCACCACAAGTCCAAAGCAATTGAAAATTTTATTTTACTATCCTTTATTTGAGTATATTACTTTCTCATTTGTTATTCTTATTGTATTTTTGAAAATTGTTTATTAGTTATTTTTTCTTTGGATTTTACTCTTGGTGGTTTTCTCTTTCTGTACACTTTCCCCCACATTTTAATCCCATTATTGTTACACTATCCTCTTTTATGAGTGTGTCTGTGTATCCTGCTGTACCTATGCTTACTTATCATTTTCTTTTCTCTCAATACAGATTTTAGAGGATAAGAGAACTCTCCGTGTTCATTTATATCCCTTTCTACTTTTTTTTTCTTTTCTTTTTTTTTTTTTTTTTTTTTTGTTTTTTCTCCGGTACCAGGAACCGAACTCATGACCTTGTGCTTGCCAGGCAGGCGCTTTTGCCCCTGAGCTAAATCCCCAGCCCCTAATATCTTTTTTTGTTTGTTTGCTTGTTTGTTTTTCCGGTACCAGAACCGAACTCACGACCTTGCGCTTGCCAGGCAGGCGCTTTGCCGCTGAGCTAAATCCCCAGCCCCTCCCTTTCTACTTTTACTTGTATCACCTTGCCTGACCTCTTTCTCCTGTGTTTTCTTCCCTGTGGATTTTTAATTCTCAATTTTACTTTCCTGTACTCTCCACAATTTCAGTTCATTCCCTTAAACGTTTGTTTACTATTACATCAATCATAGAAACTTTCTTGATGTTAATTTTTCTCTACCATTTTTGTACATAGTCTTCCCTGTTATCTCTCTCTCTGTCTTTCTCTCTGTCTATCTATCTATCTATATATATATGTATATGTATACCCATACCCTTAACATCAATAGAACAGTTTGCCCTTCTTCTATTTCCTCACTCCCATTCCAAGAGCAGCGTATTTGAAGAGAAATATTTTTTTAATTTTCTTTTTATATTTCTTTTCCATTCCTGCTTTGGGTATTACCAAAATTCCAAATATCCTGGACATTGGATGAATTATTCTATAAAATTGCCATTGAATGTTGTTTTTTACCAGTAGGAGAGGCACAACCAACACATTTGGTGCACCTTAACTGTGGATCAAGACTTGAGTTGTTATAATGCCTACACTATAGGTATGTTTTTGTTCTCTAGAATAAAGGGCGACCTGAATCATGGTCGTATAGTACATAATTTCTAAACTAGCCCTAATAGAGTTCACTGCAATATATTAGCCTGCTACTGCTGTAGGTGAATTGAATTCATAAGAATAACCCAAACTCAGAGGACAATTGAGCACTAGTGAAATTGTCTGCCAAACCTACCATTATACCTAGGGATTGAGACAGCAACAGTTCCTAACAAAAAACTTGGACCCAATCAGAATCTGGAAGAATGTTTGCAGCTTGGCAGAAAGAAACTCTGAGCCTGAGTTAACCCCAGTTTAGCAACAGAGTGACATTAGGAGTAATTGGGTGTGAACGCTCAGCCTCTCAGACAAATAAGGTACTTGGGAATCACATATGCAATGGCTCATTGAAGTATCTAATCAGTGTTCCCATCAGACATCTTACTGGTTTAAGTTTTTGTATATTTCTTCAGCTATTTAGTAATGTGGAGTTACTTTCTTTTAGGGTTTCATGTGTATATTAGGTTATCACTTGCATGTGTCTACTTTCATTGGCTCTGATTCAATACACGTTTAGGTTCAACAAGGCATATCACCATTAAATTCACAGATATCCAACAAAAACCCCATGATTTTTAAAGGAAGCCAGAGAAAAACAAAAACTTATATATAAAAGTAAAACAGTTAGAATCACAAAAGACTTCCCATCACAAACACTGAAGTTCAGAAGAGGTTGGGGTGGAGTATTTCAAGAACTAAGCAAAAATCTTCCAGCCCTGATTAACTTAACCAGCAAAGCTATCCTTGAAAGTAGATGGAGAAATAAGGTATGCACATGAAAAAGACCAGCTCATGAGATAAATAAGTGCTAAACCAGCTCTACAGTAAATAATTAAGAACGTTATCAACAGAAACATAGGATTGGAGACACATAAAATCATAGAAGAAACAAGAGAGGACAGTGGATAAAAAATAACAAATAACATCAGGAAAAATAAAGCAAATTATATACCAAAAGGGAAAAAAATCAATAATAATAAATAGGAAGCACATCCCAGTAATAGCTCTCAATGTTAATGCTTTCACTTATCCAATGAAAAGATACAGACTGACAGGCTGAAACAAAAACCAGAATCCAACAACCTGTTGCATTCAAGGAACCCATGTAGTCCAAAAAGATCTTCATTGGCTTAAAATTAAAGGACAAAAACAACATGTCATGCACCAGGTCCTCCAAAATAAGCAGGGGTAGCAATTTTAATATCCAACTTAGTAAACTTCAAGTTAATATGGATTATTAGAGACAAAGAAGGACTCTACATACTAGTTAAAGGAACAATCCAACAAGAACAGATAACATTAATAAACATAAATACATGATACTTCAGCACATATATTCATACAACAAAAATTGCAGAAATTCAAAGATCAAATAAACATTAACACAACCATTGTAGTGGATTTTATCACCCAGCTTTCACAAAGAGGCAGATCAACTCAACAAAAAACCAATAAAGTAATTTCAGAGCAGAAGCACACCCTTGAATATATGGATTTAATTTATATAGAGAGAGTACTCTATGCTTCCACAACAGAGTATATATTCTTTTTAGCAGCATATGTCACTTTTTTCTAAATATATCATGTCCTAGTTCATAAATCCTGCTTAAGTAAATATAACACAATGAAATCATCCCAGGCATTGTATCCAACTATTGTACAGTGAAAATAGTAGTAAAGAACAGAAGAAATTTTGGAAAAGTCAAAACTCATCGAAAATTGAAAACATACTCCTATGAGTCACAGAAGAAATTTCAGAACTTCAGCAGTTAATGATAGTAGTTGTACAACTTAATGAAACTTTTGCGACAGTTTGAAAGGAGATCTGAAAGGAAAAGTCTGTGCAATCATTTCTCACATTAAGACAACAGAGCAAGCCAGAGTAAATAATCTTATGAGAAATCTTAAAATACTGGAGAAATCACAACAAATGAGCCCAAAAGGAAGGAGGGAAATTATAAAGATGCAAGTAAATTTAATAAAATTTAGACTAAAATACTGTAAAACAATCATCAAGATTGTGCTTCCCAAAAAATAGACAGACCATTACCAAGACTTACCAAGAGGAAAATAAAACAATCACATAAATTCAATTAGAAATGCCAAAGAGGAAATCACAAAAGGTACTGCTGAAATTAAGAAGATAGTAATTACTTTGAAAATTGCATTCCAAAAATTAGTGAAATTTAAAGAAATGGACAGATATCTAGACAAATACAAACGAAGGCAACTAAAACTAGAAGACATAAATATTTTTAACAACCCAGTCACAAGCAATAAAATTAAGTCAATAATAAAGAATCCCCTAAGAACAACAACAAAAACAACAACTACAAAAGCCCCAGGACCTGATGGATTCACAGCTGAATTCCACAAAATCTTTAAGGATTTTATATCACCAATACTCCACAAGCTGTTCAAAGAATTTGAAAGGGATAGAGTGCTGTCAAATTGATTTATGGAAGCCTTAACACCCTGATCCCTAAACCAGATAAAGATTCAACTAAAAAAGACAATTATAAGAAAATCTCTTTAATGAACATAGATGCGAAACTCCTCAACAAGATATTAGCAAAAAGAATCCGGCATATTATCAAACAGCTGATATACCATGGTTAAGTAAGTTTCATTCCAGAGATGCAATGATGTTTCAACATCCATAAGTCTATAAATGCAATATAACAGATAAATAGGTGTGAGGAAGTAAGGGACCCACCTATGAGCTTGTACCTGACTAAGGGGTGACAAAGACGAAATATAAGGAGACACAGGGATATAACCTTCTACTTCAGCTGATGAACACTGCCCCAATTACCTTGGCTCACTCTATGACAGGTGCTCATATTCTTTTTCTCTTTATTTTTCTGTTCCTTTTATAATTTTCTTTTGCCTGCTGGCACCTCTGCATGGCAGAAATCCACATTGCTGAGTCACTATGCTTTTCCTCACAGTGGGTTTCCTTGGACAGCTCCGTGTTCAGGTATCATCTGTAGGGGGCCAACCTGTGAACTTGTACTTGACCAAGAGGTGCTGGAGATGAAATACAAAGTAACACAGAATAGGTTAAAATGTGGAGAACGAGGGGGCTCTTGTCTCCCTTCAACAAAAGGCCCAGGTGGCTGACAAGTCATAGCTTTATTCACTAAGACACAGGCACAAGCAATCAGAGTGAAACAGGATTCATGTGTTTCCCACCATCCATTGTACACATCTAAGTAAACAATAGCATTTCATCTGTATTTATTTTCCCCTCAGTGTGTCAGAATGCACTTATGCCACCCTTCTCTCTAGTGCTCAAAGAGGAGGCTAGTTAGGCCTTAATCTTCCTACCTGGTCTCTCATACAAGGTCAAAAGCCACATGATCATATACATAGATGCAGAAAGTGCCTTTGAGGAAACACAACACCTCTCCATGCTATACACCTGAAGAGAACTGTTATAGAACGATGATATCTGAATATGATAAAGGCTATGCATGACAAACCAATAGCCTGTATCATACTAAATGGGGAAAAACTAAAAGTATTCTCCATAAAATTAGGAATAAGACAAGCATGTCTGCTATCACCTCTGCTATTCAATGTAGTACCTCAAACATTAGACAGAAAAATTAGGCAAGATAAAGAAATAATAGGGATACATATAGGAAATAGGAAATAAAGAAATCAAATAATCACTATTTGCAGATGACATGATACTCTGCATAGTAGATGCAAAGAACTCCACCACAAAACTCTTAGAATTAATAATTAATTTCAGCGAAGAAGAAGGATATGAGATCAACAAAAAACACATTTTCATTTGTGTATATCAACAATGAATAGGATGAGAAGGAAATTAGGAAAGCAGTACCATTCATAATCATGTCAAAAAATGAAATACCTAGGAACTGTTTAACCAAAGAGATGAAAGACCTCTTCATAGAAAACTACAGTACTCTGAAGAAGGAGGTTGAAGAAGAATTAGAAAATGGAAAGATATCTCTTCTTTCTGGGTAGGCAGAACCAATATTGTCAAAATGTCTCTACTTCCAAAACTGTTACACAGATTCAGTGAAATCACAATCAAAATACCAACAGCATACTTTACATATCTAGAGAAAACAATCATAAAATTCACAAGGAACCCAAAGAAAGCGTGAAAAGCAAACATTATCTTGGGCAATAAGAGCAGAGCAGGTGGTATAGCACTGTCTTTAAGCTATATGTTACTTTCATTTATTAATGTATGTTGAAACTTTTTTGCATCCCTGGGCTGATGGTGGCCTTGTCATGATGTATATGTGATATATTGAGTGATTTGTTCCAGTATTTTTGTAGTCTGCTAAGATGCACAAAGCACTATACATTGTATATTTGTATCAAAGTTATATAAGACTCACTTTATGGGACATGGGAACAAATCTTCCAGAGCAGAACTTGGTTGTAAATTGAGGACTTAGTGTCTAACTAGAAATGTGTTCTCTGATATGTTGGGGTATATGTTTTCAAAATTCTGTATTACAATTCTATAGATTTCAACCATGGCTATTGTAATTTCATTTTCTTTAATTTGTTATTACATTGATATGAATGTTTTCTTCTTTTGGTAATTTTGTCTAAGAGCTTACTGAAGTTGTTTATCATTTTAAAGAAGCAAATGTTTAATTCAGTGACTATCTGTATTGTTTATTTTTCCCAAGTTCATTAATTTTCACCCTGATATGTTTTAATTCTTTACTTCTACAAGATTTGTATCAGGTTGCTCTTGTTTTTAGAATCTTGTGTTGCATTATGAGGTTATTCATTTGGCTCGATTTGTTATCTGGTGTGGGCCTTCACAGCTATAAACTTTCCTATTCAAGCTGCTTTATTTGCCCAATCATCTTGTTATGTTGTGCTTCTATTGTAATTTGAATTCAGCAAATTTTAATTTTTCCCTAATGTCTTTTGTGAGCTATTGATTATTCAAAAGTTTATTATCTCCTACTGTGCTTGTCCACTTTTGTTAAAAATATCAGATCTTTCTTGTAGCAATTGTGGAGGGCTGAGCTTTAGTCCTCTGTGGTTGACTAGGAGGTGCTTAAACTGGCTTCCCTGCAAAGATCTGTTCTCTTACCTACCACGGTGTGAGGAGGGCTTGGGTGTCAAGGTGGACTGTCAAACCTGCTTCTCATTCCCTCTGTAGGTACAGCTCCATTACATTTCATCTGGGTGCCTGTGAGTGTGACTAGCCAGATATTTTTTTTTTGTCTCTGATCAGACAGTTCTATTTGTACCAGTGGCTTGGAAAGCACAGCAGAACTGGTCGAGCATGTACACTTTCATTGATCTCTGGAGGGGTTTCTTTCATCTCTGTACCTTTCCTTCTGCTCTAATCCCTACAGCTGCTTTGATCTACTCTTTATATGCTAATTTGGGTAAGTGTCACAGGCAACACCTACAGATCCTGCTGCTCCTCTCTTTCTGCTTGATTCCAACTCTGTTCATGCTTCTCAGCATCTTTATCCAGCCTCTGAATCCAGTGTAACTGAGAGATCGGTGGAGGAGGGCTCTTGTGCTTGGGACTCAGAGCTGCCTGAATGCCAATGGGAGGAGGCTCACAAGTTCCAAACTCAAAACTCTTGATGCATGGTGGGATGGATGAATCCAGCACAGGCACCAGTGTTTGGAGGGAAGAAGGTGGGTATGATACACCATGGGCACATAGCTTGGTGGCCTTTGGGAAGGCAGAGGGACTGTACCTATTCTGTCACTGGTATAGTGTCTTTTATTTGCCCCTGGATCACACTAGTCGAATCAACTACTTGCCCCTACAACTTATTGTCCCGTGAGTTGCTTAATGGTTGATTCCAGACCCATATCGAGGAACATAGACTTTTTTCTTTCTGTCTCTGAGGCTTCCATGTCCTGGATCAATCACCACCTTGTGAGTGATTTTTTCCTGTACCTTCCTGAGTGTCCTAATCAGAGGGGTCTTTATCCTGTGGATAGTTTATTTTCTGGTCTCAGTCTCTCACTGGGAAGACAGGATAGGAGGGCACTAGGATGTGACTGCTTGGTTGGATGTTAAACACAGCAGCTTGGCCTCCATTGCTATACTGCATTTTTTCCCTCAGAGAATTAGAAACTTTCCCAAGATGGTTCATTCACCAGCCTTGAGCTGTAAGTTTTGGCACAATAGAGAGGTGACCTTGAATCTTTCCCTAAACACTCCTGTTACTGGAATTCATCTGCTCAGTTTCTTCTTCACACTGGCTTCTAGTGTTCGTGTTTTTTGTTCACTCCCATTTCAGAGTATCTGTGCATCCTGGTGAGTGTCTTCTGACGTTCTTGTGAGCATGGCCAGCTGTAATCTGCCATAATCTCTCACCTTAATTCTTAAACTCATAGTTTCCTACTTTTTCACTCATTACTGCAAACTTCTAATTACAATGTTATGTACTTATTGTATTTATTTTATGTCATGGTTATTCATTTCCATGCATGTAAATAAAAGAACAAAAATCAATTTTCACCCCATCATGTTTCCAGTGTCTAAATAGCCTATGAAATATACTTGACCTTTAGAAATACTTGTTGAATTAGTGTAATATATGTATCAGAATGTTTTTTCTCATTGCTATCGTCAACATATGTTAATTAAAAGAGTACTGTACACTGTCTAGTTAGGGTTTTGCAAAGCAATCCATTATGCTACAGGGAAAAAAACTGTTAGAACTTCTAGCTGCATTTGTCAGCTTTTACAATTTCTATCTTTGTGTCTTATACAGGCATAAACTATTTGGACAGTCATAAATATGTATGGTTTGCAATCAATAAATACAGTCATATTTGAAGTATATGATTAAAACTTCTTGCTAATATGTGTACACCATTGAAATGTTTGGAGAGAAATGATTAGAATTCAACACATAAATAAATACAACATGATATTCTATATATGTGATGCATGTGGCTATAAAATTATTTTAGATACAGTAACAATGGTGCATACTAAATTTTCCTATTTCATTGTAGTGATAAGGAAGGAAGAATGTTATTAACAAATAGGTCTTTTTTTTTTTTTTTTTTTTTTTTTTTGGTTTTTCTCCGGTACCGAGAACCGAACTCATGACCTTGTGCTTGCCAGGCAGGTGCTTTTGCCGCTGAGCTAAATCCCCAGCCCCAACAAATACGTCTTGATACAAAAGGTTTTACAGAGGAGGTGATAATAGGTCTTGATACAAAAGGTTTTACAGAGGAGGTGATAATCCATCATGCAAGACTGATTGTATTATGAGACCCTGTCTCATGTAACATGCAGTGTGGATTTATAAGAACAGATGAATTAACATTTATGAAGACATAAAAATATGAACAAACCTTGAAAATTTTGCTACACCTTAATGGGACGTGCTGGTCTAGGAGACGAGAAAGTCAGCATCAATGCCATGTTGAAGATTTTGGGCTAAAGGCCATGGGAATGAAAACAAATTAATGCAATGAGTTTTGAAAGATGAAGCAAGAACTAGATCATAGAATGATGCTTTGAAATTACAGCTAAGGAGTTTGGACTTTATGATCTATGGAAAGAGTTGTCTTTGAAGGATTTTTAACATGGGAAGCAACACTTTGCAATTTAGCTTGCAGACATTTTGTGACATTCTAGTGAAGGGTGGCTAACGAAGTGAAAAATATATGTAATTTCATGTGTTTTCAGCTACTGATTTAAAGAAAGATAACTCCCAGCAGATAATTTTTAATAATACCATAAAAATGGATCCTTGATACAAACAAATTTAATGTCTCCTTTGTTTTTTCTGTTGCATATATCTAACAAATATTTTGTTCAAAATTTTCTTCATGCTTCTTTAATATAATCTGACCCAAACAGTTTATTTTTTGCTCCATATAGATTTTGGGTAATTTCTTGGGTTATATTTTTAAGACCCCTCCACATGCACCTAAATTGATTTGGCAGTTGCACTCCATGTACTTTGAAACTGATGTCCTCTTACATTCTCTAGTGTTCCATGATTGCCTTGTTCTATGACCTTTTCAGCAAACAATATTATCTCCATCCTAGAGTCTATAAAAATCTGATATACTTCTATTATACAACATAATGATGATGATATAGATATTTATTTTCCTGGAACAAGGAAGATAGTTGAAGCAAACCCCATGAAAGTCTCAGGTGCCAGTTTGATACACTTCTTCTATCTTGCATCACTGTCATGCAGAAAAAAACTTAATGTATAATTAAAAATGTTGGCATCTCAATTCTCACTAGAAAATGGAAGTTGTTCAGGAAGGACTTTCTTTTAAAATTATGATAGTTTTCTTGGCATCCTATATATCTCGGATTTTGTGAGATGCTCAGAATGACCATGCCAGTGTGAGGAACTGGCTGTAGGAGCAACACGTGTGGTTAGACTGACCCTTTTCACATTGTTTTGCTAGCTTGTGAATTCTGGATTCAGATATAGATCCTTGGATGCAGCATGCTTCAGTGAACTGGACAAGTGCTTTGTAATCCAAATGAGCCATATAACTGAGAATTTTTAAAATTCTTTCTTTTCCATAAACCTATCATCACTGTACGGTTCAAAAACCTGCATTTATCTGTCTGCTATTAGGGAGCTGACTAAATAGAGAAGACTCATTTAACTGACACAAAAGAGCTCTGAGAGTCTCCTTTCCCCAACCTCATTCTGTCTAAATTACTATATGATGAACATGCATTTATTTTTGTAATAATAATTAGTATTATTGTAGTTCATATTTTCCAATAGAAGTAATTTTTCATCTTTAAATCTCCAGGGCCTTGTGAGTTAGGTCAGTATTTTTTTTCTGTATAACAAATTCAGAAGCTTTGGCACCATGGAGTTAAAATGGAAATGACTTTCTCATAGTCACAGGGCTGAAATTAAAGCCCAGGAGAAAAGACCCAATTCTGGGCTTATACCAATGAGTAATACTCCTTCTGTACATGAGTGCTGGGGTTTCTATTAATTTTTTGTTATAATAAAGTGGCTGCTACCTAAGAACAATTTTGTACAGATCAGAGAAAATTTCAAAACCATTGTGGTGAGCACCATTGTAGAAATATTTCTACCTTACTAACTTTGTAATTTACATTTAAATGCCCATAGATACCAAAAGCACTTACAACTAAATCTGCTGGCATGTTCAGTGGCACATTTTGAACAAAATATAGCTGAAATACATAAATGACAACTAATTTGGAGAAAGCAAACAATGCTACATTTAGCAGCACATTCTATAATAAGTAAATTTTGGAAGTTGCTTGTATGTTCCATAATTGATGAACAGATAAACATGTGGTATTTACAGACAATGGAAGACTACTCTGCAATAAACGTCAAAAAGTTTGAGTCTTTGTGGGAATATACATGCACCCTGAGACCATAATGTTAAGTGAAGTAAATCAGACACATAATATTAAATATATCATGGTTTCCCTTATATGCAAAACCTAAAATTAATAAAGAGAAACTAAAGGAGGAATAATAGGAAGTAGAAAGATAGATCTTTCTCAAATGAGAGGCTCGAGAGGTAGAGGGAAGAGGAAGAGAGAAAAAGCAAAGTGGATGAGAAAGGAATAAGGGTGTGATGTACATGTACCAACTCCATGCAAGGAATGGAAACATTATGCTCTGCAAACATGTAGTAGTTTTTATTATTTTTTTGAGAAGAAAACCAAACTTTTACAATAAATAAGAAAAGATTAGTTACATTGTACATTGTTATCTTCAAAGTAGTTATTCAGAGTACAAGACACAGATAGATTCTTAAAAAGAAGTCTACATTAGCACAAAAAATTATTTTCAATGGACAAAGAGAAACTAACAGCAAGTGAAACGAAATACTAAAATATTTTGAGACAATGGAATCGATAATTTGGAGAACCATCTGAAGCTCTCCCCATGTTGTACTTAACTATCTTCCAGTTTGTTCTCCATTTGCATACACATATAATTTGGACTTCACACATAAGAAAAATCCTGAGATATTTAAGATTGTGTGTCTGATTTATTTCACTTAATACTATGTTCTCATTTTGTATGCACTTATCCATGAATTCCTCAAGTTTCTCTTTATGGCAGAGTAGTTCCCCGTTGTGTATAAATACCACATTTTCTTTATCCGTTCATTTGTTAATGGACATATATACTGTTTCCAAGATTTAGCTATTCTGTTTTACTGCTATAACCATAGGTATGCATGTATCCCTGTAATATGACAATTTTAACTCTTTTGGAATGATATCTAGACGTGAGGTATCTGAGTCAAATGGAATTGCTATGTTTAGTTTTTTGAGGAACCTCCGTACTTTTTTCCACAGTGGTTGTAATAGTTTGTATTCTCACCAACAATGTAGAAGAGTTCCTTTTCCCCTACATCCTAACCAGTACTTGTTATTATTAGTATTTTTGCTGATAGCCATTATTTCTTGGGTAAAATGATATCTCAACATGATTTAATTTGCATTTTTGTAATTGGCCATTTGTACTTATTCTGAGAACTGTCCGTTCATGTTTGTTGCCCGTTTTTGATTAGGTCAAATTTTGAAACTAATTTTTTTAGTTCATTACGTTTTCTAGATGTTAGTCCTCTGTCTGAGGAATAGCTGACAAAATTTTCCATTCAGTAGATTGTGTATTCACTCTGTTAGTTGTTTACTTCACTGTTCAGAAGCTTAATTTTATTTTTTTCCCCCTCTTCGGTTTTTTTTTCCGGTACCGGGAATCGAACTCATGATCTTGTGCTTGCCAGGCAGGGGCTGTGCCGCTGAGCTAAATCCCCAGCCCCGAAGCTTAATTTTATTTGTAGATTCTTCGTATTATTTTGTGTGGTGTTTAGGTGCCTTTTAAGAAGTTCTTCCTACACCTATGTCTTCCAGAGTTGTACCTCTTTAATATTCCAGCAGATTGATTCTGTTTAACATTTAGATCTTTGATTCAATTTGATTTGAATTTTTTACATGGTGCGATATACACATCTACACCCAGTCTTCTGCATGCAGATACCAATTTTCTCAGCACAAATTTATTAAAGAGGCTATATTTCCTCCAGTAAATATTTTTGGCCTCTTTGTCAAAGATCAAATAACTGTATTGCCTGGGGTTATTTCAGCTTTTTCTATTCTGTTCCATTGACGCACTTGCCTATTTTCATGCCAGTGTCAGTCTGTATTAATCATTGTAGCTTGGTAGTATAACTTCAAGTCTGGAGCTGTGATTCTACCTGCTTTGCTTTTGTTATCCAGAATTGCTTTTGCTATTCTGGGTCTCTTCTTGTTCCATATAAATTTTAGGACTGTTTTCTTTATATCCATTGGTTCATTTCTTTATATCCATTGTTTTCTTTATATCCTAACCTTTGATTAGGGTTTCATTAAATCTGTGTATCCGTTTTAAAAGTATAGCAATACTGATTTATTGGGTGTGCCTATTTAGGAAGAAGGAGTGTCTTTCCATTTTCTATTGTACCCCTCAATTTATTTTTCTGTGATGTAATTTTTATTGTAGAAGTCTTTCACTTGCCTGCCTAGGTTAATTCTTAAGTATCATTTTTGATGCTATGGTAAATGGTGTTCTTTTCCTTATTTTTTCATTAGTTCATTATTAGTGTATAGGAATGCTATTAATTTTTGTGTGCTTATTTTATATCCTGCTACATTGCTGAATCTAGTTGTTAGTTCTAGGAGTATTGTGATGGAGTCATTTTGAAGGGGTTATAAATAAGGGTTCATGTCATATGCAAATAATGATACTTTAATGTATCCTTTTTGGTTTTTGCTCTTGGTTAATTTCTTTGGCTAATGTTTGAGAACTATTTTGGACAGATGCTGTGATAATGGACATCTTTGTCTTGTTCCTGATTTTAGAGGGAAAGCTTTCAGTTTTCTCCCATTTAGCATGATCTTGGCAGAGTAAGTTAGTCAAAAATGGCTTTTATTTGATTGAAATAAGGTTCTTCTATACCTATACACTTCAGGGTTTTTATTAAGAATTAATGTTGGATTTTGTCAAAGATTTTCTCTGCATACATTGAGATGATCTTTTTTTTTTTGCTTCTGTTTTGTGATAAAAATATATTTATTGATTGGCGTATGTTGAACCATCCTTGTATCCTTGGGATGAAACTACTTGGTCATGGTGCATTATCTTTTCATGATTTTTTGCATTGTTTCCCTGTATTTTGTTAAGAATTTTTATTTTTATGTTCACTCGTGAGATTGGGCTGTAACTCTCTTCTTTGGTTAGGTCATTGTCTCATTTTGATGTCAGCATAATTTTAACTTTTAACAATAATTTTGGAAGTCCTCCTTTCCTATCAATTTTGTTAAGTAGCTTGATGAGTAAAGGTATTAGAACTTTTCTCAAGTTGTTGTAGCATTTGATGGCGAATCCATCAGGTCTTGGGTTTGCCTTGGTAGTGTTTTGCTGATGCTTCAGTTTCATTGACAATTACAGAGTTGTTCAATATTTTTAAGTCTTCTTGGTTAAGTTTTCACATTTAATATGTATCCATGAATCTCTCCATTTCTTGTGAGTTTTCTCTTTTTTTGGCATATATGTTTGTAAAGTAGTTGCTAATAATTTTGTAATAATAGTGGTTGCTAATAATTTTTGTGGTGTTTGTTGTGATTTCAACTTTTTCATTTTTAAATGCACTGCTTTGTGTCATTCCTGTTTTGGGCAAGATTAGCTAAGGTTTTTCAATTCTGTTTATTCTTTCAAAGAACGAGCTCATTGATTCATTGATTCATTGTACTAATATATTAGTTTTCCTTTCATTGATTTCTACTAAGGCCTTTATAATTTCCTTCCTTGTACAAACTCTGAATTTGGATTGTTCTTGCTTTTCTAAGACTTTGAGGTGCATCATGAAATTATTTATTCTGTTTTTCTAGTGTGAGCACTGACAGCTATGAAATTCCCTCATAGGTCTGGTTTCTTTTTGTCCCATAAGTTTTGGTATACTGCATTGATGTCATCATTTAATTCTAGGAAATGCCTTATATCTTCCATAACCCATTGATTATTCAAGAGTGTTTTACTTGAGTACCATAGTTTGCAGGGTTTCTGTGGCTTCTCTTGACATTGATTTCTAGTTTCATTAGACTGTAATCTGATAATATGCATGATAAAATTTCTATTCTTTTTCATATATTTAGGAATGATTTATTAGATAATGTGTTGTTCATTTTGGAGAAAGTTCCATGTCCTGCCAAAAATGTGTGTTGTATTGCTGAGTGGTACACTCTGTAGATATCTAGTCTAGTTGTTCAAAGGTTTGGTTCCGATATTTCTTCACTGATTTTTTGTTTAGTGGCTCTGTCTATTTGTGATAATTGTGTATTGAGGCCTGTACTGTAAATGATTGATTTATATCTGATATTTTATGTCCAATAATGTTTGTTTTTAACATGTTGGGGGGACTGTGCTTTGGTGCATATTTGTTTATAGTAGTTATTCTTCCTGTTGAATAGTTCTGTTAATTAGTATGTAGTGTTCTTCTTTGTCTCTTTTCATAAACTTTATCTTGATGCCCACTTTGTCTGAAACAAAGATAGCTATGTACCTGCTTATTTTAGAGTTATCATTTCATGAAATATGCTTTTTCATCCTTTGACTTTTAGTCTATGGAATTTTTTGTGCGTTCAATATGTTTCTTTTCTACAACATACCATTTTTGTCTTGATACATTCTGCTTATCTGTGTGTTTTGATTGGTTAATTGTGGCCAATTATATAGATGGTTATAGTTTATATCACTGATTTATTCCTGTCATTGTATTATTTTCATGTTGCTGTTTTCTTTCCCTTTTACATAATTGCTAGGCCTATCTAATGCATTAATTTTATTATGCATTTGCAATCGTTATCTGCTTTGTTTGAGACTTTTTTGAGTGTTGGTGTTCATGATTTTCTTTAGGTTCACTTTATTCTTGAAGTGTTTTATTTTTCCATCAATTTTGAAAGATAATTTTGCAGGGTATAACAGTCTGAGTTGAAAGTTGTTTTCTTTTAGAACTTGAAAGTCTTCATTCCCAGCTTTCCTTGCCTTTAAGATTTGTGTTGCAATGGCTGCTGTAATTATGATGGGTTTTCCTTTATAAGTCGTTCATTGCTTTTCTCTAGCAGCCTTAAAGAGTTGTTTTTGGGTTGAACTTCTGTTATTTTAAATATTATTTGGCATGGAGTGATTTTCCTGGTCATGGGCATTCGGGATTATTTTTGCCGCACTTACCTCTTTGTTAAATGATTTTTCCATGTCTAGAAATTTTCTGCTGTTACTTTTTATTTTAAAGAGAATAAAAAATAAGAAAAACAATAAAATGGTAGAGAATTTCAAAACAAGATGATAGGAAATCAACAATGGTTGTTATATTGCTTATTGTTATCTTTAAAGTAGTTGTTCAGATTACCAGATCTGCTATTACTCTTTAAAACAGTGTTTTAAGCCCTTGTGCTATCAATTAATTTTTCATTAATTACTATTATTCTTCATCAGTCTTCATTAAGTCATCTAGCAACTGCTGGATACATTTTTTTGCATTCTCTTCTTGTTTTTAAGGTTTCACTCAGTAATGGATCATAAACAGACCCCTGTCCTCTAGATCTGACACACTCTTCACATTGGTTGCTTCTGCTGCTCATACATTAAATTGTATTTTTAATCCCCTGAATTTTTGTTTGGAACATTTTTATGAACTTCAGTTCTTTTCTATGCTTGGCATTTATGTTTTGGATCTCTTTTTTGGCATCTCTTTCTTTAGTTCAGTTACATATAGTGTCTTGTCTAGACTCAATGATCATTTTTTATTAGTGTCATTACCTGATTAGTTAGAGCTTTCTTAAATTTGGCAACCACCCTATTGAACTGTTTTACCTCCACTGATACTCTTTCAAACCTTGTGCTGTATGTTTTGTGATTTCCTTGCCCTTGCTGCTGCCTGAACTGGTTTTGGGAGAATTGAATTTTGGAGGTATTTTGTTGCCTTGTCTTTTCATGTTTCTATTTTCTGGAGTTTTTTGGTTTTTATTTTTGTGCTGGGGTTTGCTGCTTCTTTGGTTCAGTGCCTGGTTCTTTGAAAGTGAGCCACAGTATTGTTCATAACCTCAAAGAATCCAGATGTTGGCATACAGAGAAACCCTATTGACATCAACAAATATTTCACCTTGGCTACAATACTGAAGTCAGCAACAACAATGGAATCAAATCACTGGACACTGAGAAATGCTAAGAACTGCCCCCAAATTGCCCTTAGCTAAAGAAAATAGCTGTATAGTTTTACTGAGGACACTTCAGTCATCCAGATATTGCCCTATAGTAATTCAGACTTCAAATTTTTCCTGGACTAGCCAGTGGTAAAAGAGCTCAATCATACCGCTGAACTAAATACCATGTCCCTTAAGTCCAGCCCCTCTGATGACTTAATTCAACAATCCTTGACTACCACCACAGTATACAGGTCATATTATCCTCTTGGTCCAAGCTTGATCCCCTCAGGGTATCCCAAGATATTCCTGTTTAGCTCTCACTCTCTCACAGACTGTCTCCTGAAGCTGTGCCTCACCCAGTCTCTGTGGTAGGGTAACACTTACATCCTGGAGTGAAAATCTCCTCCTCAGTGTTGGTCTCATCTTCAATCAACTCAGTCTTTCAGCTGTCATGTCTTCTACCCTGTGCTGTGGAGAGAGCAACAGCAGAGCTGGCTAGGATGTGGTAATTCAGCCACTCTCTACTTGTCTCTCATGTTGATCATATAGGGCTTGAGCCAGCAGCAGCGGCAGTGGTGTGGGACTCATTATTCCTCTGTGCTGCTGTGCTTTCCATGTACATCTTGTAGGGTCCAGATGACCTTACAGCAGAGGTGGTGGTTGCAAGAGATGTGTTTCTCTATGCTGCTGCCCTCAACATGGCTCTCACAGGCCCAGGGTCTCAATGGTAGCATCTGTAGGAAGGAAGTGCACAGTACAACTGCACTGCTGCCACAAACACATACTAATAAAAAATTAGAATGAAAGTTATTGTAGACAACAAAATATATTGTATTTAAAACACCTTAAATTCTTTTGGACCTCGCTGCTATTTTCCAGTTTATTCTGAAGGGGCCATAGAAATTTATATTTATACTGATATATTAGAATTTTGTTATTTTAATGAGAGATATCTCATGTTATTTTTTTATATTTTTAATTGCTATTTGTATGTCTTAATGCTCCTGATGTTCTTTGGAAAATTTTCTAAAAGGTCATTTTAAATAAGCTTTCTATTAATATATTTTAAATTCATAAGTAAAAATTGTAGGTATTTATCTTGCATGGCATGGTGTTTTTATATATGCATACATTGTAGCATGGCTAACATAAGCTATTCATATAAGAATTTTATCATATACTTTTCGTGGTGAGAACACTTAAAATTACATAGAGATCAAATAATGATTACAAATGCAATACATCATTATTTAGTATCTTCACAGTGATGTCAAATAAGACTTATTGCTTCTGTCTAATTGAAATTTTGTACCCTTTAAGACACATCACCTCATTCGCCACCCCTCACTTATAAATAAGACTGTGCAGTTTTTGTCTTTCTGCACTTAATTTATGTAATTTACCATAATATTCTCCAGGTTCATTCAGTCTGGCAGAAATTATAGGATTTCCTTAACACTAAATATTATTCCATTGTGAAAACAATCATTGCTTATACTTACCTTCTATGTGGGCATTTTGTACTTAAAATAGTATTTCCCTTAGGTAATTTTTCCTCTTAGTTAAGTTCACCTTCATTTTTCAGAATAAGCAGGGTCATGAAGACATTTGTGAGGATCATACCCATTGGGAGGTCTTGGCTCAATAAGTAGATGTTGACTTATTGGTGATATATAATGTGCTTATGATAGATCTTCTTAGTAATTATTTCTAATCATTTCCTACTTACTCGTGAGTCAGATCTATATTGTAGTATATTTTTATTAATTTTGAGAAGTGGTTCTAGCACATCATATTTATAGACTTCTAAGCAAGTAATCATTAATAAATTCTATGCATTGGGACATTTCTTCAATATTTATCAAATATTTATCAAGTTTATCAAATATTTATTATAAAATTACCTATAGTCTCAGTACATATTCAGTCTACAGTAAGCTTACATGAACCGCAGAGTTCAATTGGTCTCTATTTCTCTGTTTGCAATGTCAGCAGAATTGGAATAACTCACAGACTTATATTGGCAGAGCTCTTCAACCTAATTCAATATAAACATTTGTTGAATATCAAATATCTAATACAATGAAACAGGAACAGTATAAAAACCTCTTACCTCAAGAAATTTTCTGTTCATTCAATATTCATTCAAAAAATATATATTGAGGGCTTTCTATGTGATCAGCATATTATATTTCTAGGGATTGAGGACAAAGTTGTAAATGAAATAATGAAATATTCTTGTCATTAGGAAACATGATGTGGTGCAGGGAGACAGAGAATGACAAATAAGTAAAATACCTCATAGTTGTTAAATCCTATGTAGAACATTTAAATAGGAAAAAGGGATGGGAAACCAAATTGAAAAGATTTTAAGCTGGTTGTGTTTAATGACTCTCTATAGAGTTTGAAGATATTAAAGTTAGAGGTGAAAGTATAATCTAGAAGTCCTAGGTTTCTTGTAGCATAAACAAAGATGAAAGGAAGATAAAATTAATTGCAGTGCTCTCCAGGTGAATCAGACTGGAAAAAACACCGAAAAAAGGAAGAGAAAAAGCAAGGAAGAAAGTTACTTTCAGGCACAAGCAGGGTTCTGCCTCTCCTCACACCCTTGAGAGTGACAGCGGTGATGTGTGAGCAAGAGAAGACTGCTCCATCTGAAATGTGCAGAGTTGCTGAGCTCTTTCTTTTGCTCCTATGAATGAAAGTGTAGATATAGGAATTATCTATGGTATTACTGTGAATAAAAAGCCATGCTCAGTACCAGGGATGTAGCTCTGCAGCACTGCACCTGTGAGGCAAGCGCGAGACCCTGTGTTCGATTCATGAAAATGAAAAAGTCATATTTACAACTAAACACAATATACAGAGGAAACAGAAGATCCATCCTTACTGGAAGACTTTAATGAAAACTTATGATTCTTATTATTAAGTAATTATAACCATTGTTTTTCTTTTAATTATAATTGTTGTCTTTAATTATAACCATTGTCTATATTTTATTTGATTTTTGAATTTTTTTATTTTAAAGAGAGTAGTAAATGAGAAACAAACCAACAAAAAATAGAACAATAGAAGCATATCAGTATCACAAACATAAACAAATCAAACAAAACATTTAAAGTGATACAGGATTTCAAGTGCTGAGTTTCTCCTTCAATCTGCCAGATGTACTTGCCCAGGTAAACAGCAAGCAAGGTATTCTGTGGAAGATTCCTAAATCATCTGTCAAAAAATAAAAGAAGTTCCAAAAATCTACCCTGGAAAAGACAAGCCTTGGTTATCTGAATTCTGATGTAGATGAATTCACAGAAACATAGTCTAATGATCCAAATCTGATATGCTACATCCATGACCAAAAAATTACTATTTCTTTCTGGTAATATCCTCAATCACTACTACCAGTTCATCCTTTATTTCAATTTTTTCAGCAAGATCAACGTTTGCTTTTATGTCCAGAATAAATTTAAAATCAAATTTATACTCACCAGATCAAGATTAGTCGTAACAATTACCATTTATTGAGTGTCCATTGTTTTACATGCATTATTTCTAATGTTTGCACACGACTCTACAAAGATAATATTCAACAAAGATAATAATTATTTCCATGTTAAACATGAGCTATAAGGAAGACATTAAATAACTCATCAGGGATCACAGTTTCTTTATGACAAGGCTTGGACTTGACCCCCTGTATTGTATTTTTTAATTACATGCCAGCCAGAGGGCAGTCCCAAGTAATAACAACTAAATCAATAGTTATGTTCATTTTTTGCCAGCATTAGATTTACATTTTTCTTAAGTTTTTATCAAGTTAATTACTTTTTTCAAATTAAGTTTATTGGTATGATTAAGCTATTCAGAATGGTCACATTCATTGTAGGGAATTTGTACCTGAACATGATATATCTTTTTTTTTTTTTTGTCTTTTTGACACAGGGTCTCACTAGCAGTTCAGGCTGGCTTGAGCTCACTTTATAGGCCAGGCTGGTCTCGAACATGCAAGGATCCTCCTGCCTCAGCCTCCCAAGTGGTGGGATTACAGGCATGTGTCACCAGAGCCAGATGAACATGATATATATTGATTCCTCTTTTTTTCCCATTCTCCTCCTATCTCTTCATCCCCTCCTCCTCCATATTTATAAAGCTTTTTTCCAATTTTAGCCTTCATTTCCCAAGTATTTTTTTCCCTTTCTGATACAAAATGTCTAAATGACACAATATCAGTCAGTGAAATTGAAAATGTAATTAATATCTTACCTACAAAGGAAAGCCCTGGTCCTGATGAATTCAAGGTTGAATTCTACAAGAAATTTAGAGATCTAATGCCATATCTCCACAAACTCTTTAATGAAATTGAAAGGGAAGCAATACTACCAAAACCATTCCAGGAATCAAATATTAACCTGATACTAAAACCAGAGAAGTTTTTGTCTTGAGACCCTGTATCATTTTGAATGTTCTTGCTTTGATTTGTTTATGTTTGTGATATGTTTGTGTATGCTGCTACTGCTCTATTATTTTGTTTGCTTCTTTCTCATTTACTACTCTCTTTAAAAATAAATAAATAAATGAAACCAAAAAAGGACCTGGCTGAAAAGGAAAACTACAGGTCAATCTCCCTAATAAACATAAATGCAAAATTCCTCAATAAAATGCTAGAAAACAGAATGCAGCCAGTCATCAAGAAGATCACACACCACGACCAAGTAGATTCTTCCCAAGGATGCAGGATTGATTCAATATATGCAAATCAAAAAATATTAGACATCATATCAACAGAGCCAAAGACAAAAATTGTACAGTCATTCACTAGATGCAGAAAAAGCATTTGACAACGTCCAACACCCATTCATGATTTAAAAAAGCAACTGAAAGTTGGAATATATGGTCTTTATCTCAATCTGATATAATCTATGACAAATCAATAGTGAACATCATATTATGTGGTCAAAAACTGAAAGATTTCACTATAAAATTAGAAATAAGACCAAGGTATTCACTATTGTCCCTCCTACTAAATATAGTTCTGGAAACATTAGCCAGAGCAATTGGACAAGGGAAAAAAGTAAAACAAATAAAGATAAGGTAGGAAAGAGTTAAATTTTACTTATTTACACATGACATGATAGTCTACATAGGAAACTCCCAAAACTCTACCAGAAGACTTCTAAATTTAATAACCAGATTCAGTCAAGCAGCTGGATACAATGTGAATCAACTGCTTTTAAAGACAATGCACCTTACATATGAGCAATAAAAATAAGGTTCATATTTTAAGACACTTCCAGGATGTGCTTGGTCTGTTTGCTTATACAGTCTACCAATGCCTACTGTCACCACAAAAATGTTAGAGATATCAAAAATTATTTCTCACAACGAATTGTTAAAATTATTTATTGTAACAAATAATTTTTATAAATTATTTAGTGTAGGAAAATCTGATGAAGTATCTTTAGATTTTAAATGAAGGAGACTTCCAGAAAAGTAGCTCTGCAAGGAGAACTATTGTACAAGGGCGAATTTGTTATTTACCTCAGGCATATACTGTGATCGGCCTTGCATCATTCATTTAGTTTGGAAACTCAAGATTGTGTGCTGTTTTCTTTTACATGAAGTATTTTTCAAATGAGGCATAATAATGCAGGTAAGTTTATGTCAAAATACTACCTTTCTTTGTCCTGCCATACAGCACTCTTTGTGTGGAAATCTCATTTGCTTTTTGTTAAGATACTGGGCATGCAGTTGATATTATTATAGTTTTCAGATATATGAGCTAAATCTCAGTTTAAATAATTTGGCAGGTTTAACAGCTAGATAACAATAGAGCCAAGAATTGAACCCAGGAATTTACATATGCAGCTCAGCAGTCTTCCCTTACAGTATGTTGTTCCAGAAGCCTTTGTAATCCTGATTCATCATCTCTTTCAGTACAACATCATCAAATATCCTATTTTTCATAGAACCATAATCGTGATTCAAGGTACCATATCTGTGACTAAGGTAGTCCTTCCAAGCTTGTTTATTGTCTCATATCTCAGTCTGAGTAGGTTACTATGGTAACAGGCACTATAGAATTGCACAAGATAAATAATGGATTATGAATCTTAACAGGTGTCCAGCTAGGATACCTTTAATGAAAAGTCACTCCAAAATTTAAAGAAAATCGCTTCTCGGCCTTTTGGCTAAGATCAAGGGCAAAATTTAAACAATATTTCTCATATATATATATATATATATATATATATATATATATATATATCCAGACCCACATGTTGAAATCACTCAATCATTCATTTATAAGTAAATGTGCCTATCACCAAAAGGCCTAGTAAACTCTCTCTAATTTAGAAAATCACATTAGAGAGGTTATTTAGGTTCTCACTTCCCAAAGTAATTAAACTAGCTTTACTTTATTCCTTTAAAGCTGTCAAGCCTAAAAGCCTCGTAATTACCCAATGAGTTCATTGTTTTGCCTTGTTCTTGTCAGCTCAAATCAGAAGCTGTTTAACATTTGTGCTCTTCCAAGCTCTTGTGTGTCTTGATGTACACATTTATTAAGTAACTTTGACAAATGGCAATACAGTACCTTATAGGCCAGGGGTGTGAGCAGTCTGGAATTCATTTTGTATACAGAACAACTGAAAGAGCCTGGTAGCCTTTGCTGTTGTAAAAAAGATTAAAGAACACATGAGATCTGCCTCAGGGATTTGAAGATTCATCAGGAGAAGAGACATCTTATTCTGCAGCTCTCTAATGCAGAAAAAAAAAAGCTACCCAAGTATAGCAGTAACAGGTTTAATGTCCATGTGCAAAGTGACTGATCAAAAGAGAAATGACTGCATCACGATACCATGAACTTCTCGAGAGGATTCCTGGAAGGTGAAATGTTTGGAAATGTAAACCTATTAACAACATTTCAAGATCAGAGGCCCTTATTGGGCCTTTTGGATAACAATGGTCAACTTTTGTTAAGCTTATTTAATCTACTTTTACCCTCACAAGAATCTTAGGAAGTAGATGATAATGTTACATAAGGAAGGAAACTGAGGAGAAATTAAATAATGTGCCCTAGGACATTTGATAGGAATAGTGGATTTGGAATCCAAATCCAAATAGTTTGGTGCAAAATACCATGAAATAAAGTTACTAAAACCTAGCCATGTGTGAGTTCTATATGACCCTAAATGTCTCCAAACAGCTGTTCACAAGGCCTGATGCCTATTCTCTCACTTTTCTGGTTATGTTACATATGTAAAGCCAACTATATACTAAAAGTACAATTACTATGATTGTATGTGTGCATGTATGCATACATGTCTGTGTTGGGGAAGCAGTCTGACAGGTTTAAGACATTAAAAATGAGTTATCTAATATTTGTGCTTCAAGTTCCTGTATTCTGTCCCTGACTTTTCATTATCAACACTTTTTCCTTATGTAATCCATTCTTTCCCAGCTTGGAATACCATGTACCTCTTTATGAAGCCTCAAATTTCTATTTCCATTCCTAACTCTTTATTTGTGGCCTACAGATGTGTGTATACACCAGATTATTCATCATGGTTGTTCAACTGAGGAAGCCTCAATTAAAATTCTTTCCAAAAGCTTACCTATACACAGAATTTTTTCTTTTAATTTTGTCTTTCTTCCAATATATGGATACATTGTGAGCATGATTTTATAATTTGATTTTCATTTTCCATAGTGCAAAACCTCAAACCATGTTATCAAAAAGCTGTGTTAAATTTCAGCTATTTCAATTACTCATTCCTCTTTTGAAATTGAATAATATCTTCCAGAAGATATTCTCAGAGTAGGACTGAAAAATGGGAAGATGTTCTGGGCTAACATTCTGGGAACTTTTAAAACTTATTTCATAATAAAATAATTATTACTTAGGGAGAAAATATTTTCTGGTAAAAAACTCAGGGAACACAGCATTCTAGTTCAAAAGGGTAAACTTTAGAATCAGATGTACTTAAGTCTAATCTGTCATTTACTAGCTATGTAATTCTAAATGAGTTGTTTAACTACTAAGACTCCTTTTCCCTTTCTGTACATTGGAGATCATATTATAGAATTTTATTGCAGTGAGATACAACATTTTAAGCCTATGGCCTGTTAAGGGTTAGTACTGCAGTAATTGTTCATTTGCTTTCTCAGTCCCCATAATGTTTGATCATCCCAAAGAATGTTTTTCTGCTGCAGAATACAGGTGAGGGAGATGAATATAAGAGTGGGGGATGGATAAAAACTTTCAGATGGTAGGACTCTGAGTTTTGGGCTGCTTGGGAACCCTTCAAGCTCAGAATTAAACAATTCTTGGATAACTCTTAGTTATTTTCCCCTTTAGAGCTTTAAGTTTATCACATAAGGGAGGAAAAGTAACTCTGGATTTTTGCATAGCTCGTGATTTATTCTTACTGCTACTAACTTGTCAAATATTTATTATTTTAAAATATGATTTTGAAGGATTTGTTGCCTTGTAACTTATGAGCTCACCAGAGATTGAAAGCCAAATCTTATTTTGGAGAAGTAATTGTCCATTTTATAGGGAAGTAAGAAAATGGGATATGAAGAACAAATGTTACTTCAAACGTAAATTTTGTATCTGAAGAACTACATTTTTGATTTCCATCTTCATTGTTTATCTTAGAAGGTTCAGAATATGATGAGTGATTGAAAGTGAATCCAGATTCTCTTTTGCTCCTGAGCAGTAATGAACTGGTAACTTTAGAAATGTAATGAATAATTCAAACTAAGAATCAGATATAAAGCTTTCTACAGATTTTGTGGATTTTGATAGAATGAAAAGAAATTTGCAGGTCTGGCTTTTGCTCAAGTTACATTTAATATGTTGGTCTGAGAACAAATGTGACAATTAAAAACAACCAAATGGTTACCTAGTTTAGAGAGCAGAGAGGGGAAAAATTAGAAAATAACATCTCCTGTGGAAGAACAAGAACAAATGGCAATGCTAGATATGAAACTACATGAACATAGTTCCTTCTCCAATACAGAATGCCTTGGAAACCTGTAGCAAGTATTATAAATTCTACAGAATTTGTTCTCTGGATCTATCTATCTATCTATCTATCTATCTATCTATCTATCTATCTATCTATCTATACACACACACACACACACACATATGAGACTAATAAGCATATTGTGCACTTTGGCTTTTCCTTCCCTGTCTTTCAGCCAATCAGCTTGCTATTCTCACTTTTCTACTCGCATGAATCATCCCATCTACCTGTTCTTTCCCTTCCACTTACAGATATAGACTGCAGCCATGAGACCAAACTTTGCTCTAAATGTACCATGAAACAACAAATTTGAGCCCAACCTTTCCTTACCTATTGTTTCAAACATTGTGGCCAAAGAAATATCTGGAGCATAATTACCAACATTATGTGTTAATTTTTAGGTTCTACCCTAAAACCCCAATCTTTGAGGATAGAAATCTGTCAATCTACAAATTAAACACTTTCTGAGTGATTACGTGTAAGTTGGGGAGATGCATTCAAGAATCATTTATTTAAACAACATGATTCAATTAACTGAGATGTCCCTCTTCAAAGAGTACGCTTTTACCCACTAGAAGACTACAATAGTAGATAGGCCTTGTCTAGAAGCTAAAATATAAGATACCAACTCTTGCTTCTAATATTTCCTGAGCTTGTGAAATGTTGTTTGGTCTCCTCATTTATAAGACAAGGCTACATCACGTTGAGTTGAAAACCAAATCTTATTTTGGAGAAGTAATTGTCCATTTTACAGTGAAGCCCAAGTCAACTCAACAATCTGATCAGAAAATAGAATGTTATGAAATGTGCTTTGGAAACCATACATTTTTATGTAAGGCTAAAGGTGTGTCAAATTATTCTGATTACACATCAGATAATTTTCTAAAGACTACCTCAAAGAGGATAAAGCAGGGTTTAGTAATAGAGGGGATAACTTGTTTGTTAGTTGAAAAATGGGAACTATAGAAGAAATTATTGGTATTATTTTTCCAAAATGAGTTTTAATTATTTTTGTCAAGTCTTATGTCTTGTCTATTCTTTCTCACTAATACCACAGTACCATAGATGGGGTATATTTTAAACAAAAGAGGTTTGTTTGGCATCAAATTTCAGAATGCTCATGTTCAGGATCAGACAGCTGCATCTGATGATGTCTCCCTGCTGATAGAAGCCCGAAGGAGTTCAGAGCCTCAGATGGAGAAAGAGAAAGTGAGTATGTAAAACCTCAGGTCTCTTTCTTTTGATACCATATTTCTTACAAAGTAAGACCTAACCAGAAAATAAGACCTAACCAGAAAATAAGACCTAACCAGAAAATAAGCCCTAGCATGATTTTTCAGGATGCTAGTGATATAAACTCTACCCATAAAGTATACCCCAGTTAAAATCTTCATCCACACTGGGTGTGGTAGCACACGCCTGTAATCCCAGCACTTTGGAAGCTGAGGCAGGAGGATCCTTGTGAGTTCAAGGCCAGCCTGGGTTACAAAATGAGTTCAAGGCCAGCCTGAATTACATTACACAGCCTGAATTGACACCCTATCTCAAAAATACAAAAAAACCATCCAGATGGGGACATTTAGTGTGTTTCATTACAACACACAATGGTTGTATTGAATTCTAAAATAATATTAAGATATAATTACATATAAACAAACAATATTAGTAACATTAGTACTTTAAAAATGATAGTATAAATTACAATGAAGTATTTGTAAATACCCAAGAGGGCACCTTTAGATGAAATACAAATGGCTACATAAACAGACTTAGTGCCCAATGACCAGTTGGAGTAGACACAATACACAGGTAACATGCACACTTGATAAAGCACAGACATGGTTGTGCCTAATAAGAATCTTCATAATTCAATACATGATATGTTCTAACAGATGTACTTAATGCAGTCATGTGAAATGCAGTATTTTATGAAGTTTAGATTGCTACCCATGAATAGATATAGATCTTTGTACATGCAAAAACAGGACATCTATTGAAAATAAGCCCTATTGCATCTTTTGGAGAGAAAATTGATACAAGGCTCGGTTTTACTTTCTGGAAAACATGATAGAGCCACCAGTATTTGAGCATGAGAAATCTACCATAATGACCTTACCTAATTCTAATCACTCCTCAAAATTTCCACCACTATACAGTCAAAGTTTTTACCTTCTTAATATCTCACAATGGGGATTAAATTCTAGTATGAATTTAGAGTGTATAGGCCAAGTTCAAAGCACACTATCTAGTTATCTATTCACCCATATGTGCTGGGTGCCATACTGGCTCCGAAAAATGTTGTGGAGAAAATGGTATCATGCTTCCTAAATCACAACTGGCCATGGGAAATAGACATAGAAATCATTATAAAATGAGTAGTAACAAACAAAATGTTAGGAATCAAATAAGTAAAAGGGTCAGGAGAAATTCATGGATGTTTCCATTTAGGAATTGACATTTGAGTTGCACCTTGAAGAAATTCCAGAACTTCAGTAGCCCTTTGAGGAAGGAAAGCCCTTTAGGAAATGTCAGTATCAGAAAATGTCTCTAGATCTAAAAGTTCAGAATGACTTTAAGAAGATAAGGAGAATCTAAGTGGGTAAAGCATAAGGGCCTTTGCGGTTCTCTTTGGCTTCCTGGTGGTTTTCTGATGATTAACTCTATGATAGCCCCAATCTCTTCATTTGTTAAGTGGGTGCCACAAGAATAACATGCAGAACATTTTTAGAACAATAAATATAAGACAATCATAGGTATGTAACAGTTACTAGGAGTAAAACTATGAATTCAATATTATGATAATGATTGGTATTACATCTAAAGAGAACTAAAAAAGAATAAATCAAGATTCACTAGTTCTCAATCTCTGAACTCACGCACAGGGAGCAATCTGTGTTCAATATGTAAACACATAAGCATCTTATATGTGTCAGAATTGGAATAAACAATTACAGAAGACAAAGGCATTTGAAATTAAAACATTAGAGAAAACAAGCTTTAGAGTTTCCCTCCAAACGTAGCAAGGATTATTAAGTTGTCACCTTAACACTAGCATGTAATCTGGCTTGACATCTACACATGTATACCTTTATTCTTTAATTTCTCACCACATTTATTGAATTCCTGTAGCTTCTAGGCACTAAGATTAGCACTTGACACACAAAAGTGGATAAAACAATAACTGTGTCTGCAATCACAGTGTTTTCATTAAATCTATGCACAAAAAACCATGCACATTTGTTTCAATAACATATTTTGTTTGAGAAGTGGTACATGATAGTGTTTTGGAGAACTAATTTTGTCATTTGAGAGGGACTTGAATTCCACATTGATCAATTATCAGGTCTGTGATTTTTGATGGGTACACTTTTCAAGGACTAAATTTCTGCAGTTAAAAACTAGGTACTTACCTTATTATTTGTTTTAGAATTAAATGAGGCAAGTAATGTGGAGCATGTAGCAGAGTATTGGCATGTACACAGTAAACATTTCATAAATATCAGCTGTTGAATTTAGATAAAATTATTGCTATGAAAAGCCTGCTGAGACATCTCTTTTGAATAGGAGAGGAGGTTAGAAAAATTAAATAATTCTTTCATAGCAAAAAACTGAAAATGTTGAAAAATATATTTAACTGTTTCTACACGATAGCTTTGCTAGCAAGAAAGGAAGAAAAGTCCTTAAAGGCAAAAAATAAAGGTAAAGAAAAAATCTAAAAGGTAAATACGTACAAAAGCTAACTTTGACCCTGGGAACACCAGTGAGCCCTTGTTACCTTGAGCATCAGTATTTAAGATCAGTCGGCCCAGGGGCCTGAAGATCCAAGCAAGGAAGAAAATCAGTAGGAGACCTGGGCAAAAGGCTTGAATGTCATTGTAAAGGTGTAAGAATTTCGTTATAAGAATACACTAAAAGAAAAAATCCGACCTCACAGAAAATAACAGAAATGAATCTTACCTACCTTAGTCTCAGTATAGGATTAAGTAGGAAAAACTATTTTCTTTGGAACTTTTTAAAAATGCTTGGTCCTTGGGCAAGTTTGGGCTCTGGAGTCATGCTACCTATGTGGTGTGAAAAATCTCCTGGTGAAAATTAAGGTCATGATAGTTCCAAATTGAACATAATCCAGGAACTTGCCAAAGTCAAGCACAAATCCCCTCTGGGGGGAAACGTCAATATATGCCTCAAAGCTTTCCCCCAGGTGAAGTTCAAAGAGTACGTAGTTATGGTGAAAAGCTACAAAACATGCAAGGATACTGTGTGGGTTGAACTTTTCTCCAAAATTCACATGTTGAACTCTTAACTCACAGTATTTTGAATCGGTATTATTTATAAACTGGATCATTGCGGCAGTAACTGGAGGCTTAAGTCCCCAGTCAGCTGGCTTTAGGGCAGAGCAGCTTAGGTTAAGAGCCTGTCACAGAGGAAGGCTGCTCACATCATGGCACCCCAGGAAGAAGCAGAGAGTGAAGAGAGGAGCTGAGAAGGGAAATCACACCACCAGTGAGCAGTCTTTTCTGACTAGACCCTATCTCTTAACATCACATTTAGCTATAAAGCCCACATGATTCAAAGACCTTCCAAAAGCCCCACCTATGAACCTATGAGGGTTTCAGGGGAAATCTAGACATAAGTCATAATATTCTGCTCCTTGTCCACAAAAGTTTCATGAACATCTCTTTACATAAATTGTATTTACTCCATCTCTAAAAGTTAGCAAATTCTTAAAATTTTTAGCAGTACCCAAAAGTCCAAGTACAAAGTCTTCTCTGAGGCTTGAAACTCTTACCTGTGAGACTGTATAAAAATAAAAAAGAATGTTAAACCCTACTGACATACAATGCACAAGATGAACATTATGTTTCCACAAAGGGAAAAACAAGAGCATAGAAACCAATGGACACGCATTGAATGTTGGATAGGCTTTTGCATGACTAAGTCCCTTTGAAACAAACAGTACATCCTGTAGCTTTGAGTCCAGTACCTTAGGAAAGTTATGGCAATCTGTAAGCTTCAGATGGCTTGGGCAGTCCTGCTTCTGTGACATCCCAAGTTGCATTCCCCTTAGCTTCTATCTTGAGCTGGATTTTTTCACTGCCTGCTGTTTTCCTCAGCTGACATGTCACATTTCTGGAATCTCCAGCTTCCTGGAGTCCCTACCATACTTTTGGCTTCATTCTCACAGTGTCACTCACTACTCTATCAGCGGCAAACTGCCTAGCCTCCAAGGCTTTCTTCTAAATTCTGGGTGAAAGCCTTCCTGAACCCATAATGCTTGTCTTCTGCATGCCTATAAAAGCAGCACCAAAAGAATGACACCAAGTTCTGCTGCAAGGTTGAGCAATAGCCAGTCATCCCTGAATTATGACTGCAATGGCCTCTCAGTCTCTAACTAAGTACTGTGATAACTAAGTACTGCGAACCAAATCCTGGCAAAGCAAATCACAGCAAATCAATTTCTTAGCTAGCCAGTTTCAGGCAGAATGGCTGAGGAAATTCTTTTCAAAGCAGTCATTCACCTTTGTACCCTCGAGTTTACAAAGGAAGGAGTCTTGTTGATTCTTGAGATGCCTTCAGAGTGTCTTCCTTATTGTCCTGGTAGAAAGTACTTGGCTTTTAAAATAGCAATTGTTACCACAACAAATCTCTCCCCAGCTCCATGTTTGCAGGCCCTTTCTTTCTGGGGAACTTTAACACTTTCAAATGGACTTTTTGATACTGATTTTCAGTTTAAACCAGGGCAAATGCTGCCAATGACTCCCATGTCATAGACTGAGTGTTGGGCTGCCTTGAAACTTCCTGTGCCTTATTAATTAGTCTAACCCCTTTAAACTCAGTCTCCCACAAAGTCTCAGGACATGAGCAAAATGTAGGCAGAGTTTCGCCAGAGCCTAACACATATGGCCAGAGTCCCTCTGCCAAAGGTTTCCTCATTCTCAACTGAAATCTTCTGAGCCTGGTCTTTGCTATCAGCGTTTTTAGTAGCATTCTGGTCTTTTCAGCTGTGACCCGTCTGTCACATGAAATTCGACTTAGAGCATTTTATGGCTTCTCTAACAGGTATTTCCAAACCTTTCCAAACTCCTTCTGCAAGCCAGTTCGAGAGTGTTCTTATCCACATGGTCAGACTAAGTCCCTGCAATGACTCCACTTGTCCTTTACCAAACGCTGTCTTAGTCACCTTCTTGTTGCTGAGAGTAAATATCTGACACCAACAAACTTAAGGAAGTGAAGTTTATTTTTGCTCACTTTTTTTCCCAGAGATTTCTGTCCATAGTTATCTAGTTTCACAGCAGAAGCAGGCTGGGGGAAGGACTTGCTGCAGGGAAAATCTGCTTGCACTATGGCAGCAGGAAGCAGAGACCAACGGAGGAACAGGGAAGGATGGCGTATTTTACCAGCTCACATCCAAACAGTGCTCTGCCTCTTCTCACCAGACCCTACTTCCTAACATCACGTTTAGTTCACGTGATTCAATGGCGTCGCAAAAGGCCCACTTCTGAGCATTTGAGGCTTTAGTGTGACATCTAGACATTAATCATATCAATGTTTTCCCTATTCCTCATCTATATCTCTGATGTTTTCTGCTGTGTAAATAGATATTTGCTAGTTGTATACTCCTAACATCTTTCTACCCCTATACTTACTGTGAACTGAGGAGTTGAGCTGATGGAATAACCTACTCTATTGTAGTATTTAGGGAATACACTTAAGAAGGCACAAATGATTCCTTATGAGAATTATTTGATCACAAGAAGCAGGCATTTTATTTCGCTGCACCAAAGGTACACTCTGCTGACAGAAGAGGAGGGTTCTTTTCTTCCAGTGTGTTCTGCGATTAGATAGATACTTTTCCTAAGTTTGAAGTCAGGATTAAGAGATTGGTTTTGTTTATAGAACGAGATTTGTATTAATTAGTAACAAAGATGCTATTTAGGTTAATTTGGTCAATTACTCTTTTAATTTATCAGTCTGGTCAAAACCTCAGTAGGGAAAAGATATACACATCTTTAAGAAAAGTTCATAAATTAGAATAGGCTTAATTGCTTCTTATGAAGAAGCCAGAAAAACCAACAAAAGGAAATCCAGACTTTATGTACTGAAATTATCAAATTTAACATATGATATACTTAGAATTATTATGTTTCTGGGAAATATAAGGAAAGAGAATGTAATGAAAAAATGAAACTACCAAAACTAATGTTTTAAAGAACGGTAAAATAATTCATTTTAGCAGCTGCAAACTCCCACCAAAGGAGAGTACAAAATACATAATTCAGCCCAAAGGAAACTCATCTATAAAGTACTTACTGTACTTTCTATACTTTCATAGAAATATCATTAAAGATAGTGTGTCAAAAATGAGTAAGCTTTTAAACTATCTAAACAAATATTAACTGCATAAACAACAATCATGCCCATTTGTGGGGTTAAAATCAAAGAATATCTAAAAATCTGAAAATATAGCATCTTGGAAAGGGTAATATTCTAAAGTCCTGAATTACTAAGAAAAGTGTGAAAAAGTTGAATAACTGTAGACTTTGATAAATATGTATGTTAACATTTTGTGTAAATATAACATGAAATCTCTAAAGCTCCCAATCAATCCAAAATAAAGCAATAACCCAGGAAAGAAAAATATCAATGAAAAACCATGATATATACAAGTCAATACATAACATGGCAGAAATAAATCTTATTCATACCCGTGATTACTATCAATTTAAATGGATTAAATGAGCAAGTTAAAAGACAATGATTGCAGATTGCATCAAAAATAAAATGCAGCCAGGCTTGATGGTGTGGACCTGTAATCCCAGCACTCAGGAGGCTGAGGTAGGAGGACAACTGAGTGTTTGTGGCCAGCCTGGGCTATATAGTGAGTTTAGGATCAGCTTGAGTTACATAACAGGACCCTGACGAAAAAAACTTAAAGAAATAAAATGCAACTTTATAGCACTTGAAAGACATATGAGATTTTTAATTCCACAAGAAGGTCAAAATTAATAAATAACAAATGGTATATTAGGCAAATACTAACCACATGAAAATTAATATATTAATCTGGCAAAATATAATAATATATGAGTATTTTAAAAGCATAATTAAAAGTCATTATCTCATGGAGTTGGCAGTTGTAAAGTATACATATTTTCAGCCACACAGAGAAATTTACAAAAATAGATTATGAACTAATTTATGGAAGAGTGCTGAAGTTTACAAATAAGTATCATGGTGATCATATTATTTCATCATAAATCAATTAAATTAGAAATTTGAAGGCATTAAAAGCTTAAACAAATGGATATGAATGGAAATGCTTAATGTCACAATGACAATTTTACATCAAATTCTAGATTTAATGTAATTATAAATTCAAAATGTATTTGTGTAACATAACTTGAGAATCTGAGTCTTAGATTCACACAGAAGAACAAGGGCAGCTATATCCAAGCCCTGATGATCAAGTGCAAGATGTAGAGATCATAAATAATTCACCAATAGCACAGTGAGCATTTTTTAAATATAGCAAGATAGTATTTCAAATAGTAAAACTCCTCTAGAAATAGATCATCATATATTTAGAAATGACTTATGATGGAGCTGGTTTTGGAGATCAATGGTTAATGTATAGAATATTCAACAAATCATGATTAGACAATTGATTATGCATTCAGGAAGATTGGCTTATGTCATAGACATAGTAAGTTTTAGATGTATTAAAGGTAAATATGCAAAGCAAACTTGAAAACTTTTGGAAGACAATTTACAAATATGTTTATGACCTTAATATAAGGAAGGACTTAGTAAATAACACACCAACAGTGCAAATGACAAGGAAGTTGCATACATGAAATTAAAATACCTTTATGAAAATTAAATAAAAAATAACACATTTGGAACAGATACAACAATAAGGGGCTGGGCATGTAGCTCAGTGGCACAAGTGCCTGCCTGGCAAGCATAAGGTCCTGAGTTCGATTCCATTACCGAGAAAAAAAAAAAGAATAAACATTTTAATAAAAGTGAACCAATAAATTATACAATTATTCTACAGAAGAGGAACGCAAAAGACCAATGCATATATGAAAAACATATACAAGAAAAAAGATATACCACAGGACTAGGCAATTCCACTATCAGTACTCCCTAACAAAACCTCTTACACCTATTCACCAGAAATTTGGTATAGCACTGTTTAAAGTAGTAAAATAATAACAGTAGTAAAATAATAATAACAGTAAAATAATAATAATAAAGTAGTAAAATAATAATAAATTGTTTAAAGTAGTAAAATAATAACAGGTTTAAAGAATAAACAAAAACAGTCTGAAGAAATTCTGAAAATAAGTGAGGGAGAAATACAAAAACAAACAAATATCTGAAAACAGGAGAAAGGAGAAATAATATGTGATATATTATAGACCCGGGCCATATACAGCTCATAAAAATGAGCCATAGTTATAGGCGTCAACATGAAGGAAATATACACTCAAAAATAAACATAAAGTCAAGTAAAAACAAAAAAAGTACTAAAACTACATTAAAATAACAAAAATAAATCTCAGGGAATCATTCAACATATGATTCCATCTATATTAAATTGAAAAGCACACAAAGATAAACAGCATATTAATTTGGGATAGAGGAATGTTTTAAAAAATTCAGTGGGAGCCAGGCATGGCGGCACACTCCTGTAATCCCAGGACTTGGGTGGCTGAGGCAGGAGGATCACTGTGAGCTGGAGGCCAGCCTGGGTTCCAAAGTGAGTTCAAGGCCAGCCTGAACTGCCTAGTGACACCTTGTCTCAAAAAGACAACACTGATTGGTAATGATGAACAGAAAAGCAATCCAGTAATTATTGCAAGAAGAAGAATGAAAATTGGAGCAGGGTTTTAAAGGGACATAGCAGAGAGCTTCTATATTCAGGTAATGTTAGTATCATAAACTAGGCAATGAAAAAAGATGTTGAATTAATTTTTGTTTCTTGTGGGTTTGTGTGTACAAATCCTTTTTAATTAATGCATTTTACATTTAGGTCTACAGCAAAATTAATTGGGATTTACAGAGGTCTCACATACTTACTGTCCCCATATATACATAATCTCCCATAGTATACTTGATCAGCATTTCCCAGCATAGAAGTGTATTTGTTATAATCATTGTACCTATACTGGTATATCATTATCACCTCAAGTTGATAGCTCATGTGAGGTTCTATCTTGCTATTATTTATTCTATGGGTTCAAATAAAGACATAATGACATATATCCACTGTTACAGTACCATACAGAGTAGATCATTGCCCTAAAGATTCACTGTGCTCCATTTAGTCTACCCTTTTCTCTTCTAACTCCTGGAAATCATAGTTTTGATTTTTCCAGAATGTCATGGGGTTAGAATCATACAGTATAGTCTTTTTCAAATTGGCTTGTTTCACAGAGGAGTATGTATTTAGGTTTCCTCCATGCTTTTTTTCATGGCTTGATAGCTCAATGCTTTTTAGTTCTGAGTCATATTACATTGTCTGAATGTACTACAGTTTATTCATCTATTCATCCACTAAATGACATCATCATTTCTTCCATGTTTTGGCAGTTATGAATAAAACTGCTTTAAAAAAATCCATGAGCATGTTTTGAGTGGATATACTTTCAGTTCATTTGGGTAAATAGTAAGGACTGTGAGTGCTAGGTTGTACAGTAAGGGTATGCTTTATTTTTCAAGAGGCTACTAAATTGTCTCTAAAGTGGCTATACTATTTTGCCTTTGATAAATAATGAATGATATTTCCTGTCTGTCCAAATTCTCATGAACATAGTTGTATAGTGACTACTTTGCACTGCCCAGTGACGTGATATAGAGCATCTTGTCATATGGCTACCTGCCATCCGTATTTCTGCTTTACTGAGATTACTCAGAGGTTTTGTCCTCTTTTAAATTTGTTGTTCATTTTCTTATTGAACTTTAAGGGTCTTCTGCAAATTTTGGATAATATCTTGTATCATATATTGCTTTTACAAATACTTTCTCCCAATATATGCTTGCTTTTTCATTTCCTTGACATTGTCTTTCACACAGTAGAAATTTTTATGTATTGTTTTAATATTTCCAATTTCTCGCTGAAAACAATTTTAAAAAGAATTTCCTTCTTAGAACTCTATTTTGGAATTTTAATTTCTTTAGTGATCATTATCTTTCAACTTCTTGTGAGAACTGTAAGAACGTGATAACATGACTATGAAATTGTTTACAGCTTGTCCTTTACTGCAATGCACATACTATACTTCATTTTAGTTGTATGAATCCTCCAGTTTTCTCTTGTGCTATCTTGGTGTCTCGGCATAGAATAATGCTTCTTACAAGGAGTAAGGGGTGCACAGAAGTTATCTTTACAGCTAAATATAACCTGGCAGCACAATATATTAGCAGGTTAAATTGCTTAGGTCTACAGTGAATTGTATAAACATTCACTCTAGGAAAGTATTGCTGTTTCATAAAATCTCAAACATCTTACCACTGATATTATTAGAATTCACAGTTTTTCCTTAGTGTATCCCTGTGAAGAACAGAGTAGAATTTCTTAATGGCTTACACTACATAGCAAAAGAAAGGAAAGTTGCTGGTAGAGTCAAGGAATTATTATATTTTTCTCCTTCCCTTTGATTAACATAATAAACTATTCAAACAGGTAGGTTCTCTGCATTCTACACATGCAGACTTCCATGGATGAAGTCCTTCCTCTGCAAGTCAACCAACTTGCTGTCAGCTCCAATGTCAGTTCCTTCAAACTCAGTGTTTCCATAATAAACCCTGACCTAGCGTGACCACCTCCTTCACGGTTCAGGAGTCATTGCAAAGCTAGCACAGAGCAGAGCTGCATTTTTCCCTAGTGAAGCCACTGACAGGGCCGAATTGTTCATAATTATATGTAGACAAGTGTCCTCTTGGATCGCAGCAGGGGCAAAGAGAGATGGATTTCTACCACTGCATTAGAACATAAAGCACAGTTCTTTACTTTTTTAAACTACCTAGCAATCGGATTGGACAACATATTGCTTAGCATTTGGGCAACAAACTGTTCAAAAATCTATATTTTGTCCAGAGTTACTTAGCCTATGAGAAAGTTTGTCTGTTTTTCTGCTTCTGGATTTGCTAGCTTTAGGACAATCAGTGTAAAGTCTGTTCTCTTGAAAACAAGCAGCTTTTGCCCTCAGTATAAAGTTGCCATTAGTTGAATCAACCCCGTTTTAGAATTCAATCATTGCAGCTTCCTCAGTATTGTTTGTGGGTGTGTCACGCTCAAAATTGTTGGAACACTGAAACATCTGAGGTTCGTGCCACTGGATTTTTTGGGTCAGAAACATAGCCAGGTTTTTTTCTTAAGGGAAATATGGGTGCCTGTAAGTTAGATAGGTATTAAGTTTTAAGGTGACATAAGTCTGGATTTTGTTTATTTTAATTAA
>NW_004955503.1:3982285-3985223 GCF_000276665.1 Chinchilla lanigera
ATTTATTTATTTATTTATTTTGTACCGGGAATTGAATTCAGGGCCTTGTGCTTGCCAGGCAGGAGCTTATGCCACTGAATCATATCCCTGACAACGTTTGGATTTTGGTTAACCAGTTAGTTTTGTAAGATAGGAATTGGCCCAAAGTACTGGCTTCTTCTGTTTTTTTTTTTTTTTTGTACTTTTTGTACCGGGAATTGAATTCAGGGCCTTGTGCTTGCCAGGCAGGAGCTTATGCCACTGAACCATATCCCCGACAACGTTTGGATTTTGGTTAACCAGTTAGTTTCGTAAGATAGGAATTGGCCCAAAGTACTGACTTCTTCTGTTTTTTTTTTTTTTTTCCCTCCGGTACCAGGAACTGAACTCACGACCTTGTGCTTGCCAGGCAGGCGCTTTGCCTCTGAGCTAAATCCCCAGCCCCAACTACTGGCTTCTTCTGATCTCACTGAATAACTTTGCGAGTATAATGTGTATCCAGTTGTGATCCCACCATGCTAGTTTGGTAAATCGGAACAACATCCTATTTGGCTTGTTTCTAGGCCAGCCCCACATGCCACCTGTCCATCTTTTAGGTCTTAGGACCTCACCACTGTGTAGAACTATAAAAAGTTCCAACATCAAGCACCACCTGCAACACTGCAAGGCCTATTGGCTCAGTTTTTCTGTTTTAGTTGATGGTAATCCATACTTCAACTGCACAGTATTGCAATAATGAAGGAAGATTTTTCTGGATAGTTTTCTGGCAGTGTGATTTTCACTAAAAGAACAAAGGAGAGTAAACTTTTTGTCTTCATCATTGCTGTTTTTAATGAAATTTTATTTCATTATTTTATTTTGTTTTCCTTTCAGAAAGACAGACAAGCAGCCACTCTGTGTGTGTGTGTGTGTGTGTATGCATGCACTGTAGTAATTATATTAGGTTTTGTTGCAAAAAGATGGTATTAGATTTGATTAATTTTCTACAAATATTCATTTTCCTTTCCCTGTATTTCTCAAAGAAAAAATATTTCCTTGTTCCATTAATCTCAGACATTCTATTAATGCAACCTACTTTGGCTAATGGAATGTGACTGAAAGTGACAGTGACTAGGTTCTGGGACTAGGCTTAAGATGTACTGTCTTTCTGTTTGGCCTCCTGGGGACTTCTAACTTCTGCAATGAGAAAAACATACTTCAGATGGCAGATGACCTTCCAAACCAATAAATGTGCACAAATTTAAATTTGACACAAAGCCTAAAACAAAACGACTCTAGCCAAACTTCCTGCCCAGCAGCAAGAAACAAATGCTGTTATAAATTATGAAATTCGGAGTGGTTTGTCATGTAACATTATGTGGCAATATCTGATGAATACAAGCATCATCTATAATTTTAAAAGCATCTTAATTGATACATAATGGATGTACCATGCCATTCATCCTTATGAAGTACATAGTTCACTGGTTTTGATACATTCATAACATACTGTGACTCCTATCACAATTTAAGTTTAGAACATTTTCATCAGTCCAAAGAGGCACATTGAACCCATGATCATTTCTCCTCATCCTCACCTCCAAATTCAGGAAGCCATTTTCCTGCTTTGTACCTCATAAATTCTCCTATTACAGGTTTTTGCTTTTTTCCCCCTCCATACTAGGGATTGAACCCTGTGGCACTCTATGGTGAGCTGCATTCCCAACCCATTTTTTTTCTTTATTTGATAAATTTTCACTAAGTTGCAACACTTCACGTACAGGCATGCTCTTTAGTGACAGATTTCTTTCACTTAGCACAATACTTTTAAAATATCTACATTGCAGCAAGTGTAAATATTTTATGCAGTTTAATCCTCAAATGATATTCTATTGTATGGATATGCCTTTTTTATTTATTCATAACTCTAAATTTTACTTAATCTGTCAAATGATATTTACACAGGAATACAAAGAATACTAATAAAAGATTGTACCATATACCATTCTAATGAACCTTTTTCAAAAAGTACCACCTGGGACAGACCAGTACTCTTTTCATATACTAAGAGAGACAGACAGACAGACAGAAACAGGGAGACAGAGACAAAGAGAGACAGATACAGAGACAGAAAGAGGGACAGAGACAAACAGAGACAGAGAGAACTTATTTTTTAAAACATTGTGGTACTAAATGAACTATATATGTTAACATTCTAACTTTTTCTTAAATAATAGTATTCTGTCAAACAAAACAACTTAGTATTGTAGCATTAACAAATAAATGCTTAGTTAACTCTTCTGTAATGTCATTACATTGTTATTCTGTAGCCTTTCTTGGAGTTTTTGAGGACATTTAGATAGTAGGATTACTCATCATTTCAAGATTGTCATAAATACCCTGAAGGCTTTTCAGTTCCTCCATGATAAAGGTTTACTATGTTATTTACACTATGGTATTGTGATGGAAAAGATACTTAATTAGAAATAATATTGACAGTTATGGTTCTTATTATATGTCTCAGAGTGGGTATTTATGTGGTTACAGTTCCAAAACAATTGCTGGCATTTATTTGATACATTTTGTGTGTCTGTTAACTATTTTCCCAGCATTTGCCATGTATTTTTCCCATTTATTTCTCCTAGCAACCCTGTAAATGCAATTAACATTTCTATTTCAAAGATGATACTGAGCTCAAGATTAAGTAATCTACGTTTAAGATCTTTTGCTTAGAATCTGACTCTCAACCAAAGACCAGTTGTAACTGCCACAAATGTCTCTCACTCATCAGTGATTAATGAGTGAAACTTACATAATACTACTGTGAGCTTCACAGTAGGATGTGATAATATGTATCAATTATATAGAAAGACTATAGAGGGGCCTGGGGATTTAGCTCAGTGGCACAGCTCCTGCCCAGCAAACGCAAGGTCATGAGCTTGATCCCTGGTACAGGAAAAACAAAAACAAAAAAAAAAAA
>NW_004955503.1:3985323-3993184 GCF_000276665.1 Chinchilla lanigera
CTGTCCCTGCCTGGCTAGAGTTTGGGCGCACAGGTTGCACTACAACAAAAAAAAAAAAAAAAAAAAAAAAACAAAAACAAAAAAAAAAAGCAAAAAAAAACAAAGACTGCAGAACGAGGAATAGGCAGACACTAGTAAGCTTCAGTGACACCTTTTTCTATGTATATGCAGGGAAGGGAAAAAGAGATAAAACAAATTACCCATTTCTTTTTTAGTTTTTTCCTTTTAAAATTTATTATAAAGATAAAAGAACAAAAACATATTAACAGGCACACAGATATAAATAAAACAACATAAAAATAAAAGCAATATAGAATTTCAGAGAAGGTGATAAGCAATTAACAATGGTTGTTATATTACACTGGTAATACAAATTGGTTATGGGTGCACATGTATTGCTGTGATATGATATTTTTAGTTCCTCTGGAAAAATACCCAAAAGGGAAATAACTGGGCTGAACAGAACCTCTAATCCTAGTTTAGTGAGGAATCTCCAGACTGTTCACAGTGGTTGCACCAGTCTACATTCCCATCAACAGTGGAGAAGGACTTCCTCCTCCCCACAGCTCTCCAGCATTTGTTGTTGGTTGATTACTTGATGATAGCCTTTCTTTCTGGCATGAGATGGAATCTCAGTGTTGTCTTAATTTGCATTGTTTGAATGAGTAATGATGTTGAACAGTTTTTCATGTATTTATTTGCCATTTGTATATCTTTATCTGAGATGTGTATATTCATCTCAGATGCACATTTTGTATTGGATCTTTAAATTTAGGAGGCCTGATTATTTTAATCCTTTATATGTTCTAGATAGAAGTCCTTTGTTCAAGGGACAGTTTTATACCTAAAATTTTTCCCAATTTGTGGGTTTTCTTTTACCCCTAGCCAACCTTATCAAAAAAGGAAAGAAAAAAATTCAAATTTATGCAATAAGGGATAAAAGGGTGAAATCACTACAGATCCTATAGAAATTCAGATGATCATCAGTACCAACTTTGAAAATCTTTACTCCCATAGGATAGAAAACTCAGAAGAAATGGACAGATTCCTAGATACTTATGAACTACCAAAGTTGAATCAAGAAGATATAAAAATTCTGAATAACCCAATATCAATTAATGAAATTGAAAAAGTGATTAAAATCCTACGAACAAAGAAAAGCCCAGTTCCTGATGGAGTCACAGCTGAATTCTACAAAAAATTCAGAGATTTAATGCCAACACTCCTTAAACTCTTCAATGAAATTGAAAAGGAGTCAATTCTCCCTAACTCATTTCTGGGTCAAGTATTATACTGATACCAAAATCAGAGAAATACCCAATGAAAAAAGAGAACTACAGGCCAATCTCTCTAGTGAACATAGATGCTAAAATACTGAGCAAAATACTAGAAAATAAAATGCAACAAATCACGAAGAAGATTATACATCATGACCAAGTGAGACTCATCCCTGGGATGCAGGGATGGTTCAATATACACAAATCAATAAATATAATACACCATGTCAGCAGAGCTAAAGACAAAAATCACATGATCTTCTCAATAGATGTGGAAATTGCCCATTCCTTCAATCACTTTTTTTGATTGTCCAAAGTAGTCATGGGTCTCATCAACTTAGCTCCCATAGAGCTCACAAAAAGATGGCAAATTCTTTATTATCACCATTTGGGATACATTTTGGGCAGTGACCTCTTCTGAATGGTCTTATGGGTTCTTTTTTTTTATAATTTACTTTTTTTTTGTTTTCTCCAGCTTAGCAGTTATGTAATATCTGATGCAATTCTCTTGAAAGAATTTCAGGCAAAGCCACTTCAAAAGAAAATGGCCTCCTCCCTGAGCATGACTTTGTTATTATGAAGAAAAAATAAATTGTGGTCACTTTTCTCAGAAAAGGGTGGTTGATCTTCTAGGTATTTAGCACTTATAGGTTCCTCTCTGAAGTAAAGTACTTTTGGGAAAATGCAAAGCATAAAATTAAATAGAGGATTATAGCATCCTTATCTTTTTAGTATAATGAAATTATACTTTCAAAGAGCATCAATGTAAAGTATAGCATTTATGTGTAGGAGAAAAATAATAAAATATATAATTTTTGAAGATTATGCAATGTGAATGTATCTTTACTTTTTTAAAACCGTCAACCAGTACTCTGGTTAGTGGGACAACATGGCATAGGGAGAATGAGGAGTAACCTAGGTTTGAGTCCCTCCTTTCCCCCCGCTACATACGAATTACCTATTTATTTCTACTTCAGCAAATAGCTGGGGATTTTGTACAGATAGGTGGAAAAACAGTATTTACTCAGGCAATAAAAGGAAATAAATTAATGAGATCAGGTAAGGATAAGTATAAATTATAATATAAAAGACAACTAAAAGGAAAGAAGGAAAACAAGCTTTGTGACACAAGAAGTTCGATGATTTGGGATTGGAGGAGTGATGATAGGATTAGGAAACACAGTCATCCCTTCCTAAATACTCATGGGTGATTAATTCCAAGAGCTCACTGGAATATGAATATTCATTAATGCACATGTCTCATGTAAAATGGAGTCATATTTCATACCTTCTCATATTCTGAAATCTCTAGATTTCTTATAATACTTAATACAGTGTAAATATTGGAGAAATAGCTGTTGTATTGCATTTTTTAGGAAATGATGACAAGAAAAAGAATATACATTTTCAATACATATGAATTATTTTGAATTATTTTTCATCTGCAATTGGTTGAATTCATGGACTTCAGCCCCTGGATATGAGAGGCCAGCACAACTGTAACTGAGGGTTTGCAGAATCACTGCCACAGTTTCCTTAAGTGATTTATCTGACTTTAGTTGCCCTACAGTTCCAACCATCTTCCCTACTGCCACAGACTGATCTTTCTTGCCATGTCTAAAAAAATTAATTGTGAGTCCTCACTGAGTTCAGAATAAAACTATTTTTCCTTATTTTTGTCTATCTGTTTAGTGTTATGACCAATATTTCCTTCTGCAAACCAGATTCTCTAAATCTATAGGACACCCCCTCTCCCTAATCCATCTTGCTTTTTAACGTTTCCAAATGTATGTGGTACCCAGATGTTTCTTTGCACCTTTATTTGAGAATTACAGCTTGCTCAAAATGCCTACCTGTTCACTGATATTCACAGTTTTTCTTTTCTTCTTATCCAACCATTTGTGGAGCATGTACTGGAAAAGCTGTATGCAAGAATCCAGGGGATGAAACATGCATAAGACATATCCTCTCTTTTTAGCTGACTCAAAATGGGAAATCTCTTTTTATTATGCTATTCATACCTTGTGCTTCTTGAAGACTGATTTCAAGTATCAAACAACTCATTGGTATCTTGGGCTCCCAAAAATGTGAACAGGAAATTTGAAGACCAAACAAATGTTTGATTGTATTTATATATTCATCTTATAGAATTTTAATTATTTTAATTGTATATTAAACTTTTAATTCCATTGATTATATAGTAAGAGAAAATAAAGATAGTAGTCTGGATGAGCTCATGTTAAGGGTTTCAAAATAGAGCATAAGGAACAAATACATTAATGCAGACACAGTTAAAAATTAGTGGTTAAGACACTGCATCCATAATATATACTCAGGTGTTAACAAGCGCTGAAGGCCAATTCAAAAAAATTCAAAAACATATCCTGGCATATAGAGCTTACAATATGATTATATTATTGAGTGAAAGTGTTCAAGAGTTACATTTGATAAGGCGGTGACAGAGCCCTTCTACTATATATTCTTTCAAATAGAATATCCTCTATGGATAGTTAGATGAGGGCTATGGCCTACAAAATGATCTCTATTTTTCAAGTGTATTTAAAACTCTTTTAGAACAGAAAAATGTCTTGTTCACTCATTTCTGTTTTTTACCATCTGACAGAATATGTAGCACATATTAATTTGTTAAGTGAATAAAGCAATAAATGAATTTACACATGGTTAATGAATAAATGAACACAGTATATCTTGCCTCTAACAATTATATTTCTTTACTGAGAAGGGTCTTTCTTAAGAAATAAACCACAATTATGCATGAGGATTATTCTGAGCTTTTGTTTCCACATTGTCAATTTTTGGAGCAAACAACAGTTGGTCCAGTTAGAGTTTAGGGATGTTCTAAGGTATAATTTCAAAATAATCATTATTTTCGTTGTATGTGTGTGTTTGTGTGTGTGTGCATGCACGTGTCCATGTGTGTATATGTGTGTGTTTCCCAGTGCCTGCTGATGGGTTTGTAAATAAACAAAAATAAATAAATAAATAAAATACTGCAGCCAGTATTACTACTAGAAAGTAATGGTTAATCAATAGGAAGGCTATGTGCACTGCTAAGGCATCAGCATACCAGGTTCAACAAAGAGAAACTCACAGCTTACCAGGAACAAAATTTTCTGGTCTTTTGCCATGGGTAACTAAATGGGGAAATGACTTTCATTTCAAAAAAATATACGTACTATTTCAAAAAATAAGAATTCTTTTTAAGTGACAAGATTTTTGTAAAATCTTAATCTGGCCCTGCTGACACAGCAGGTTTCTGCAATGGGACAGGCAAAGCTGACTACTAACAAAGATTGTTATTACCTAGACACCTCAGAAAATGACCCACTTAGTCACGGTTTGCAAGTGAAACAGCTTTTCAGTAAAAAGTGGAGCTCTGGCAAGCATTCTCTTGGTTTTGAGTACTTGGGGCAGGAAATGATAAAGAGCCACAAAGCAGGAAGAAATATACATATTTCTATAGTATATGTATATGTCCAGGAAATTTTAAACTAACAATTACGCTGAACAATTGCACCAAGAATGGAGGAAAAATCCTGTACATGTTGATTTTTCAGTGTCTCATTGCATTTTTCAATATGCAACACTAACTGCACCTTTAATGCCCAGGATCTGTTTGCATTTTGTCTTCTTCCTTTTATTTCCTTTTGGTAATTTTCCCCAAAGACTTTTCCCTTGCAAATAAAGGGGTTTAATTATTTCTATAATGAAAAGATTATAGTTCCCAGGAGCAGATTTTTTTCTGTTTAAAAATTGTTGTAGGTATAATAAAATCCATGTGATTCATGACCAGTGGAGATGTACTTAGAAGTATCAGAATGAAGATTTAAACATGAAAACAATGTAAAAAGATACATTTTTTAAAATGTGTTATTATTGGCTGCTAGTATCCAGGTCAGGGCCAGGGAGAATAAATTAGTGGAGTAAAGCCATAACAAAATAGCTGATGCTCATGCAGCTTTTTGTTTGTGTTTTTGTTTTGTTTGTTTATGCAATTTCCATTGCACCAGTTTAAGACACTTTGGGGTAAGTTATGTAACAGCTACCCAGGGAATTTCATTTTGTTGTAGTTACAGCACTTTAGATATGCTTTGCATGCATTCCATTTTTAGTTGCTATTTGAAAAGAGTTAAGCTAATCTTTTGAGGTTTTTTTATATCACTATGTTATACTATACCCTGTTTTATAAATTCTAAAGCTTTTTTTTGGATGGTCCACTCTAGCTCTTACTCTCTAATATTTTAGAACAGGCTTATTTCCTTAGAAAAACAAGAACACAAATTTCTGAGTGTATTTACTGGAGATTGGTCTTATTTGATCTCAACATCAAATATCTTCATAAAGCCAGCCTGATTTTTCAGGCATGATTTGGCTACTAAGCCTCAAACGCATAATAACTATGTTAACAAATTGATCTCTAGTGATTTTAATTAATTCCTTAGGGCTTTCTGACACTAAACATTTATAACATTCTTGCCTTTTTGGCTAGCCAGCAAAGTCATCTCCACATAACACTTTCTTCTTTTTTCTTAGTGGCTATGGGAGAGCCAATGCTCAACTCATTGTAGAAGAGAAACCTAAATCATTACGTTTGAATAAGTTGGCTCATTCTATTACATCATGAGAAGGAGGAAACGTAGACGTGGTGATTTACATTCTTTTACAAGTTTCTGTCTTCCTTCAATTTATAAGAGCTATTTGGGCTTCTGTGATTTTGACTGTAGCCAAAAGACAAACTAGAATATTCTTGATTTTCATATGCTTTTAATTTGACTTCTCCTCTTGGATGCTGACAGTGATTTTCTTTCTTTGAGTGTTAATATTATACTGAATGTAACTCTAACTGGGGAATACATGTATGTAATCTAAAGAAAGCCTAGCATCCATGTGGTTGGAATTTAAGGCAATCTTAACACTGTGTCATATCTGAAAGAACTCTGACTCAAAAAGCATATGTAGATTTTTTTCAATGCATCATTCAACGACATCATAAGTAATCTTTTCTTCTGTAGCCATACTAATTACTCAAAAATCTCTCCTCATTCTCTGGCTCCATTTCTTGACTCCAAAACTCAATCTGCAGTCATATATACTTGTGTCTTCACTCTTTCCCACTCTCCTTCTTACCTCCCTCTCTGGCCTTGCATATCTAATCTCTTCCTCAGAGAATCTCCCTGGTATTTCTTTCTTCATAACTTTTTTCAATTTTGAAATGTTAACTTAGGAAAATTTGAAATATTTGGGAAGAAGCTAGAGGTTAATTTTGCAAATGTCCATGTATCGGTCACTGAGAATGAACATTCTTTATTCCCTGGAATGTTTTAAGACATGGAGACTATCTGTTGTTGAATCTATCTATCTATCTATCTATCTATCTATCTATCTATCTATCAGCTATTTACCTATCAGTTGTCTATCTAATCACAGCTGTATAAGAGTCCAGATTGGTTGGAACATATTTTTAAAGTGTTTGCTGATGATTCATTTCTTTGTCGTGGATAGATTCCCCTTGAGTCACACCCAAAGAATACAGAAAGTGTACAACTGAGTTTGAGGACGATCTGTGTTCTGAGGGTCTCAAAAAGTTGTCCTATAAATGTTTAATTTGGTAACTTGATTTTAATAAAAATTGTAAATGAGCAGAAACATTAAATTTGGAGGAATAACAGATGAATTTATCTCATATGCTGGAATTTTTCAGCAGTGGGTTCTAAAATTTTAATGATTTAAACTAGCAAAACCCTATATTTAAGCTTTATTTGTAATAATGAAATAATTACACCGGAATATCCAAGTGGTTGATTTCTTCCCAGCATGTATGCATTAAGGTAGAAAATACACTGATTTTTCTCCTAATTATAACAGAAGGAAAGGTCACAGCTTCCAAAATGTCTCACTCCAGAAAGGTTCCTGCTTGCAATACACTTTTCTGTTTTTAGTGAGAATAAAATTTGCAGGATGTTGAACAAATGTATCATTTTTTCTTTGATTTCCCAACAGAAAGAATATCAAGTAATATAATAATTTTTAAGGTGTTAAAAGTCTTCTATTAAATCTTAAGAAGTACACTATAATCCTATTTTATGCTCTAAGATATGTGAACTGATAATTATTGTTAAAAAATCATTTCAATTTTCTATCTCAATACCTAATATCCAGGGACTCTATCCAGATAAGCTCTTCTGCAACTTGAGCAAACTCAGTTGGAGCTCTTAAGCACTTGATAAATATCCTATGCAAAGTTGTAAGGTGTCACAGCTAGTACAGAGATTCAATGAGGAGGCCTCTAAGTCCTATTGAGAACAAAAGAGAAAGGAAATAGGGTGGCAAAATAATTGCTATTATTATCAACAAGTATTTTTCAACACAGTACCAGATAGGTATTTGATTGATAATATTTATTTAATTTTCAAAACAAACTATTAAGTTTCTTAACCTTCTTTAATCCCTGAGGAAGTTGAGGCTCAGAGAATTGAAATAATTTTTTCAAAGATACAGTGCTAGCAAGTGCCAGTTCCAAAACATAAGTGTTTTCTTAACTCTAAAATCCTGATTTCTTTTTT
>NW_004955503.1:3993284-4049038 GCF_000276665.1 Chinchilla lanigera
TTTTTTTTTTTTTTTTTTTTCTTTTTGAGACAAAGTCTCGCTATGCAGTTCAGGCTGGTGTTCACCTCACTATGTAGCCCAGGCTGGCCTCAAACACAGCAATCCTCCTGCCTCAGCCTCCCAAATGCTAGGGTTACAGGTGTGCATCACCACACCAGGCTAATAAAATCCTGGTTTCTACACTGCAGTGTATATACCCTCCGGATGAGGGAAGAACGAGAAGTACGGGACCTAGGTAATGTGATTAAAGTCATGGCAAATTTCTGTGACTCTAAAATAGTACTTGTACATTTTTCTAGTACATTTAGATCTTAGAATCACATATCCAAACTGCATGATGTACTTGACATCATTGTTCACTGAGTAATCTTCTGTGGCTGTTGTTTAATGAACAAGTGGACTATTCTTTGAAATAAGTGTTCATTGGTTTCATAGTGTGCCGACACCTTTGCTGAGGCCTTTGTGGTCTGTGAGTTTTTTCTCAGTGTTAGCTTCCTGAAAATCTCATACTCCACAATTTTCTTCTAGGATACACCCAGTGAAGCCCAAAGAGACACATGTGTTGTAAAGTCTAAAGGGAGGAAGCAAACAGAAGGAAATTAAAGAAGAGAATGAGTACGGATTGATTCAAAGTGTTGAGTAAACTACAACACAGTATTCATTCTCTTCTTTCTGGAGGATAACATTGTGCTTGGCTGAACATTATAATCAAAATGTCAGATAGGCAACATAGCACAGAATGCGGCAAGTTCTTGGCAGTCTGATGATGATGGTCATGCTTCTGATAATAATAATGGACATTATCATAATGACAGCAATAACTATCATTTTCTGAGTGCCTGCTCTATGTCAGGCACTCTTCTGAGTACTTTACACATATTATCTCAGTCTTTCACTAATTCTGTGAAGTTTATTCAACTAATAACTTCATTTTATAAAAAATACAGACTGAGATGTAGGATTGTTCAGCAGTTTTTCAAAGTTACATGGGAAGTTGACCAAATCACAATTCCATCCCTGGCATTCTGTCTCCAGAACAAGTGATCTCAACTCGTTGCTGTAACAGAGAGACCACTAGAAGGACAGAGGACAAACTAACTCCAGACTCTTAACTTATTACGTGTTAAGAGCATGGTTTGTATTTCCCTCTGTGGTAGTCAGTTTCTTTAAAAACAGTTTTTATTAAAAAGCAGTAACTCTTCACTTGGACCTACAGATGCCCAATAAATAACTAAGAAAAAACAAAGCTTGATCTTTATACATTACTTCAAATTTTAAGTCAGAAAATTTTTCAGTTCTGCATGTAAGCATGTTAATCATTTAGGGAATGTCTGTCTAAGAGTCAGAAAAACAAGTTAGATTAGCCCTAAATTTACATAACCTATCTCATCTCCCTTCCAGATTGAAGACACCAAGAGAAGAGATTTATAGGGACATTCAACTATCAATTAGTGCCCAGAAGTCTGCAGCTATTGTCTTAAACCTATCGTCACCTTGTATTCAAGAAGAGCCTCCAAATATCTAAGGATGCCCTAAAGAAAAATTATCATCTAATGGAGACCTGATTGCCTACTGAAACAATAAGAACTTCTTCTTGTGCTAGCTTGCAAACCAGAATTAATATAATGATCAATTAGACCCTAACCCACCCAGAAAAATCCATAAAACCTGGGCTTGTTCTTTTGGGAATGGACCAGTCTGATCCACTTCATCAGAGCTGTGTCCCCATCAGCTGCTCAAACTTAGTCCCTTCACAATTTTCTCTTTCTCCCTCTACCTAATAAATCTGCCTATATCTCACACTGACTTATCTGGAAATGCTTTTCTGTGATGAGAGTTAATGAACCTACTCTATGGAAAAGGGTTGTGAGTTGAGCTTCCTGTCTACTTTTTGAGAGAAGTTCTTAGATTCCTTATGGTGACAGTGAGCTCAATTCTGATAAACATTACATAAAAGCTGTGTGACTTAGAGAACAGTATTTACTCCTCAGAGCCTTGGTTAGTTTCTATCTGGAAATAGAGATATTCTATGAGACAGCACACAGTAAAACACCTAGCAGCAAAGTGGGTGTGGTAAAGGCTCAATCAACACTTGGCCCTAGTTTTCCAGCCCAGCTTCTGCTCTGTACTAGGTTTTTGCTCATTCTCTTCAAGAGAATACCCTTATCAGAATCACCTGGGGTGCTTTTTAAAAATATGTGCCAACATTCCTTCTGCTCAGGGATATTCAGTTCATAGCTGGAAGGTTTTGTATGGTTGAATAAGCAAAGTAAAATTTTAATGCCATTTTCTAGCAAGTAACTGTAAAAAGAAATTACAAACTACCCTTTGAATTCTGAACAGATATAGCTTTCTGGCTGTCTGCATCAACAGCCTCACAAATACATCAACCAAGTACATAAATGTGTCTGAATCATATCCCACATCAGTCAATCCAATTTTCAAATATTTCATTTCATGCATTTATAATGTATAAATTTTCAACTTCCAGAAAATATCTGAGATGAGCAAAAGTATTAGTAATATAGGGACATCTACTCATTGTGTTTCCAGAGCAGCACCACAGATGCTAGTGAATGTATGTACATAGCATATGTGTGACAAAATATTTATACCCATGTACATGCAAATGCCCATAGACTTGATGAGAAAAGATGAAGCCAAGATAAACATCTCCTCAGGGTACACTCTGACCCTTCTTAACATAGTGCTCAGAGGATTCTCTCTATGTGAGAGAGGGTGACCAGGAATTAGAAAAATCTGTCTCCTTTCTTTTTTTCCCTTTTTTTGTCTTTTTGAGATAGGGTCTCTCTATGTAGTTCGGGCTGGCCTTGAGTTCACTTTGTAGTTCAGGCTGGCCTTGAACTTGCCAGGATTCTCCCACTTCAACCTCCAGAGTGCTGGGTTTACAGGTGTGCACAACCACGGCCTGCTTCCTTTTCTAATTAATCTTTTTTCTTCTAATTAATCTTTGGAAAGCTTTAATGCCTCCAGATTTATAAAGGAAGGAACAAAGAATCAGTTGGGGCATGTTCTCTCCATTGTTTGATATTTGAAGGTAGATAGCACATTGATTTAATGATCCACCAAGTATTTATCAATTACCTATCACACAAAACAGAGTCTAAGAAACATCTGTGACTGACCAAGTAGTTAAGAGATGTCAAGACATGAGACATACTTGTAGGTTTTAAAACCTATAACTCCTTATTCTTTAATGTGTATTTGAATTACAGGGGGCATTTTGTTAAAATTCAAGCTTATTCAGTTGTGTGTTGGGAGACTGTACATTTCAAGCAAATTTCTAGGTTATGCTCTTGCTAGACCTACCTTTACTTAAGTAACAAAGTTATAATCCATACTGTACATTCCCAATTTTATCATCTACTTGTAGTTCAAATTGATCATTCTCATTCATCTCAGGTTCCTTTCTTCAAAATATCTGAATAGCAGTCAGAATTGCTTGAAGGCAGTAATGAATATGCTAGCATCCATTAGCAATACCAGTGCAAACTAACGTTTGAAAACCACTGCAGAAAAAGTGGCTAGAAATCATTCACATATGTGAAGCAAGACCCAACTCCTCAAGTTACTGTAGGTCAATGGACCTTCACCCAAGACAGAATCGAACTGGGAGATGTAAAATATTAGTGTTCTGCTTCTCAGACCAATTAAACTGACATCTCTAGGGGTTAGTCACAGGGTTCTGCATTTTTTAAAGAAGCTGCCCAGGTTGTTCTAAAGCATAGACAAGGTTTAGAACAACTGCTTGAGACCAAATTGGCTTTTATATTTAAACTTAGGAAAAATACTGATCTAAGCAGCAATTGTGGAGTACACAGAGATTTTCCTTGGCCCCTTTCCTTTCTGAGCACTTTTCAATAAGCACTGTTCCTGCTCAGAGTATCCATCCTGCTTGCATTCCCTTGGCTATCCAAAATTGCTTATTGTGGTGATGCAGGAATACCTTGCATCCTTTTCCTTGCTTCCTCCCTTTATCAGATACAAGCCTGATCAGATGCCCCCATCTCCTGGGAGCCAATTGTTTTTGCTTTTTTGTTTTTTCTTTTCATCTTTTGTAAGATACTCCCTTCACCTATTTCAAAAAAGATTTGCAGGCTTTCCTGAAGTTAGAAATTTCAAACATGATTGTTTGGAATAATATATTTATGCTTCAGATGAATAGCTACCTACTCCAATAATGGTTAGCCTTGGCCTTGCTGAAGAAAGGACTGTTTCTTTGTGGTTGATTTAATTATAAATGGTAATTTTATTCATCATAAATACTGCCTAAAGTATAAGATATTCTGTGGGCTTTTCTAAAGAAAGAGAATGCTAAACATGATGAAGAAATCACTTTGACAGTAGTTGCATCTGTTATGAAAAAGGGACTTAGTAATTTTTAAAATATGTGCTTTTCTAAGCAGGAGAAGGTGGGAAAGTGATCAGAGCCCTACAATCAAGCAAGCATAGATGAAAACAAAAGATACACAAATATGAAACATTGACTATGTCCAGAAGGAAACTGTTAAATCAACACCAATTAATATTTATTGAGCACATACTGGCTACCTGAAAAATGGCATGGAGTACACTCTTATAGAACATAATTACCAGGGACTATTTTTGGCTGTTTGTTTAAATTCATTCTAGCAAGGACAAGCAAGCAGGGCTGCCTGTAATTTTATCTAATTAATGAGAGTGATTCCTAGATTGACTTGCTCAGAAGGATAAAATATACACCACATTGAAAAAATGCTTTTTTTATTATCCGAATAATTACGACACATAACACACAGGTGGGACCAGGTATTTCAAGTATGTGAATCTGAAAGTTTAGTCATCAACCCATTTCCAGAGGAAGTGTGAAATCTAGTACACCACATGAGATTTTCCTCACCTATCATTTGTGAATGTTATTGATTTCGTCCTGGCTAAGGTTAGTTGTGTGAATATATGTGTAAATCACTAAAATGTGCAGAAGAAGAAATGAGACCTATTCCATAGTTCGCATATAGTAGGCATTCTTACTTACTCGCACTCATGGATGACAAATTATTCATTTATACTTTTTCTACTTTGAAAATAGTGACAAGCTTTGACCCATGTGCTATAATCTCCTGAAAATTTTGGCTAATGTATTTCTGTTTAACTTCAGTGAAATGGATTGAAGAATCTAGGTTATATTCATGTGAAAAGTGTCAGGATAACTTTTACTAGAGGAATTAATCTCAAGAAGGAGAATCTGAAAATTTCATGAGTATTAACTTATCCTAGGGCATAGAAAGTGAGGATATTACTTAAATTTCTAAATAAATTGATATTTGGGACAGATTCCCACAGTAATCAATTCAATTGACCAGTTTTTAATATTCTAGTTGAGCATGGCTGTTTTTATTACTTGGAGTACAAATCAATTTTTTAAATATTTTCTTTCATATATTTTTCATGTATACATTACCTTCTTCCAGAAAATATCCGATGTACTTATCTTGTCAGCTAAGAGAAATAAATTATGAAACACTATTACATGTTACTAGCGTTCTAGGATATCTGCCACCTGCCCCATACCAATACCCTGAAAATAATGCTTTCAAACACCCTGGAAAGGCTTAGTCTCAATACTGTGGGATATATTTTGAAATTTTTTTTTAAATTAAGATTTTCCCTATGCCTGTGAGGGTGTGTTTATCTGCCTGGCTTGATTGTATTCTCTCTGAAGGTGAGAAACTTTTCACAGATGAAGAAATATGTTGGATGGATTTGCTAGAAAGTTGGTGAACCCTCTTATTCACAATTTTACTATATTTATTAAAGCAAATCATGTGGGGGTTTATAATACAGATTGGAAATATTGTGCTTAAACTTGGTAGCTACTCGGCAGCTAGTATTTTCAAGAAGGTAGAAAAATGGACATGCTTGAAAAAACGGGAAAAGAAAAAAGGAGCAAAGATGAAAACAAGAAGTCAAGCTTTACGGAAAGTACATTCATAAGTGTGGCTCCTGCGCATCAACTTCACCAGTCCTCTTGGTTTCACAGAGATGATCTGACTAGAAAGAATTAAATTGAGTAAAATTTCAGGAAAACGTTTGTACATTTCTTGTCCACGTGTCTCAGCTACTAACTTAAAAGGTGACATAGATTCTAGAACAATGAAAGAAAAAAATGTTTCATGGGAACCAGGTGTTTGTATGCATTGAGAGAACAAAGGCACTTGACAGCCTTTGTGCCGGACATTTAACAATATGCTCATAGTGTTCCACAGCACTGCTACATAGAGAAAATGTCTCCTACTGGATAAAAGGCAGGTTTTGTTCTGTTAGTATAATAAAAAATAATGTCTCCCTTCAGGAAAAGAAGTAGGCATGATTATTGCCCATTTATAGCATTTAGGTTCCTCAATCTCAAAGTTCCTTTCTTAGAATGCAACACGCCATCTAGGCAGAGGTCTCCTGGTGCTCTTCGTCCAACCCTAGGGAATTAGATTTCAGAGACTTTTAAAAATGCTGATATTCTTAGTACTGCTATGCTGTGAATAATAAACTGTTCTGTAATTCTGAAAGAGAAGTCTTATATCTTTTGCCAGGCGAACATTTTAGCTTGTAAGTAGGGTAAAATCCCAGATTGTCACAGTTACTAACAAACAATAGAATGTCAGAACAACAAGGGATATGAGAAGTAGGCATTGCAGCATATCAATAGATTAAAGGCTCTGAGAAATCCAACAGTGAGAAAAGCATTTAAACATTGATTAATCTTATTTTTCTAAAACATGTTTGGCATTTTTGGACCTAAGGGAAGAAATGATGCCTTAGGCAAAAGTCTCAAATGCACAGTGTCCTATAAAGCTGGTCTATCTTTCCTCGTCTCTGTTTAATAAATGAAGAAACTAGACCTAAAATTTAATTTTCTTCCCCAAGGTTGAAACGATGTTTAACAATACAATCATGACTATTGTAGTTTATCTATAAATGTAACCAGAAAGCTTCTTGGGCCATAGATAGGATTGTGGGAGTGTGATACTCACCAGTGGATTAGTTCACTGAGTTTAGAGCTAAATGTGATGCTGGAAGGTGAAACTTGTTTAAAGGAGGTTGGTCACGGGGGTCACGGTCTAGAAGGGTTAGTCTTCCTCCCTCCCCCTTCCTTTGATCTGTCTCTCTGTGCTGCTTGCCTTCCATTCTATGAGCCATTTTCCTCTGCCATGTACCTGTGCCATGTCATTCTGCCTTGGAGCTGACTACAGACTGAAACATCTCCAACTGTGAGCCGAAAGAAACTATTCCTCTACAAGTTGTGGGTGTCACACATTGTGTCTCAATAAAGAGAAAGTGATTAAGACAATGACTAAAGGCAAATAGCTGAACTTTAAATTTTTTGAGAATCACATTTTAAATTTAACAGTCTTTCTTCCAAATTTCCCCAGACTTATCCCGGCAACATCTGTGTGCCCCTTCCCCTAAGTATTACTGTTTCCAACAACTATGGTCTTCAAGCTTAGGAGTATGCAAGTGTAGCATCCTCAATACGGATGATTCTGAGCTATATTGCTCTAGTGTTCCTTTCTAGAATTGAGAGGCACCTATGCTCCCTTAGGCTTTTGCCCATGATTTCACCATTCTGTTTCTCCATCCCTGCTTCACTTTCTTTGCTCTCTTTCTAGCTCATTTTCTGTGAACATTTTCTTTAAAAATCCTTTGCAAACAAATTTTCATCCCCTGGTTGGCTCCTGGAAAATGTGACCCAAGATGACAATCTAATTGTTTGAGCGAATTAATCATCTTTAAAATCTGAGAGAGAAATATTTTTATAAAGCCCTTCTCCTTCTTACCTGAAAAATCTGATGAGCAGGACTGAACCTTTGATGTGATGATCATTTTTTTAAATCTATGAACAGTGCTGACTTTCTACTTGGTACGTTTTAGAAGAAAATACTGGCTGACTGACTGCCACTACATTGGAGTGTTAGAAGAGATATGATTGACTGACTAAAGGAGGTGAGATAGCACAAGCTCAATTCATAAATATAGATGTCATCTAAAACTTATGATGTGCTGCCTGTCTGTAGGGAACTGTAGGATTTGTAGAAATAAATGAGAGAGTCCCTTCCTTCAGGCAAAATAGATCTTTTCTTAAACGACAAGAGAAAGACTTTTGCAATGCAAAGAACATTGTTCCCAGAACCCATTCTATAGGAAAATCAAGGCAATGCAGAAAATCTTCAGTGCATACTATTCTCCAGGTACCAGATATTGTGCTACACACTGAGTGAGTAATGAGCTGGTGAACATTTAGCAAGCAGTTCAAGACATCCTTGCTATGGCTTTGGGTTGTTTTTTTGCTAGTTTGTGCAATGAAAATATTCCCAAATGTCTGATTTCAAGCCAACAAGGAGACATCAGTGGGCTGTTGAAATTCCTAAAAATGTAAAAATTAGCTCTTGTGGGTCAGTACATAGTGGCTTCAGCACAAGCCTGCTTCACCCTTCCACTGTCTGAGGATATAATAGTGAACATGGCTTACTTCCAAACAAGGACACAAGCAAATACAGTTTGTCTGGGAAAATAGAGGAGAGATGCCCCCAAACGAGCCCCAACAAAGACTTTAAAACATAGGAATGGACAAGGCTTCCAAAGAAATGACATTTTCTTGGAGATTGAAAAGCATGAGGAGTTCAAGCAAAGAACAGTCTGGAAGTAAGAAAACATAGTTTCTTGTAGGTAGCTGACAAGAGTAGGAACAGGAGTGAAAGCAGCAAGAAATGAGGATGGAGAGAGACGATGAGATGGAATGGGTACAGCTTTATAGGACACAGCAAGCAGTTGAGTCATCAGCCTAAGGCACTCTTTCCACAAAATGCCATTAGGTGTTATGTAAAAAAAAGAAAAACGACACAAACATGTCTTGGAACAAACTAGGTTATGAAATGCTAAATAGTTCTCTTCACTATGGGACTTCTCAGCCACTTTAATTTATCAATACCAAGCTTTGTTCTCTCCATGTGAGGTATAATGTACACTTTTTTTCTGGGATTATAGAATCCCCCTACACTTATTTTAGTATACGTGCCGCCGAAGCGAGCACTCCTCCACATTTATTTTTCAGGATTATATCTCAGCAGTGATGTGCTAGGAAACTAGTGTGCCTAGACTACAGTCAGGAAAGTGCTTTTACAAGAACCTTTGGAATGCACTGAAAGTTTGTAAGCAGCAGTGGCGTAAAACAGAAAATGTACGTATATTTTCTTTCATTCAATAGTAATTTATTTTGATTTGAATTTTCTATCAATGGGTATACCTCAAATGGATATTCACCTTCAAATTGTAAAACAGTCTAAGAAAGCATCTAAACATACCTTAACAATTAAACTTGAGACAGTTTTACATAGGTACTATACTGGGACTAAATTGACAGCTTTCATTGTCTTGGTTTTGGATTTAAATTCTCTTTAAAAAATAACCATTATTTATGAATGCTGTTGGTGCTGAGGGTGCAAAAACCTGTGCTTCTCAACTTTTGGCCTATGTTTTTTTTTTTTTTCTTTTCTTCAGAATAAAACAATGGCAAGCTACCATCTATCCATTTCTGAGAAATTACATAATTTCAAGTTTGAGGCGGAAATTGCAGTTCATATGATCAGGCATTGTATATTTACCCTATGTAACTTCACTCTACATAAGGAATGAAGGGAACAGGACTGAGTTAAAGGAGAAATGGAAAAAAGAAAGGTAGAAGACAGAAGAAAAGGACCATTTAGCAACCTATCAGAGCTAGATAAAGCCTGATCTAATTAACAGACTTGTGATATCTCTAGAAATTGTAATTCCAATTATTTGCTAGCTGAAGGCAAGTTTCACTGCTCTAAGTTAGGAAATCATGTAAATGGACTAATTAATATAATTTGCCTTATGCTCTACTAAGAAAACAAAAACAAATATGTCATTTTTAAAAATAAATAGCATGCTATAGACTAAATATTATAAATATTCAGTCAGTTTGCAGAGCAAATATTGCATATTATGGATCTTTTTCAGCAATTTTAGGAAGTTCAGAATGATTTAATGAAATCGTGATGGCTGTTTGAGTTTTACAACTGCATTACAATAAAGCGAAAGCATTTCTTTTGCATGAATTAAGAAAAGGATCCTTGATGAAATAATATGGTAGAGCTTAGAATGCTGTGGGCTGGGAGAGAGATAATTTCATTCTTTTTCTTGCCAGTTCTATAGTCTCAAAAGAACTCCAAAATTAAAATACATCTATTAAAAATTCCATATGCCAGTGGTGGAGAGGCATAATAAGTAATTATTTGCCATTTCATCATTTAAAATTGAGAGATGAAGCTGTTTGTACAACCCTAAAAGATTTATAAATCATTACAGCAGATTGTCATGTGTTAACGTCAGTGAGAATTTAATCGCCATGTGTAAAAATGTATAATACAGTGGTTGATTTGAATTTCCCTGTTTTTAGGAGTTCTACATTACCCCTTTACACTTAATCATCTGTTCTCTGTTCTGCTCTTAAGTATTCACCAAAAACAATCAAAGCTCATCATCATCAGGAAAAGAGAGATAAGGACAGGTGAGGACCACGTGAATAAACAAGTTTCTACTTGTTTATTCAGTTTTTTTCTGGGTCAGGGGAGTAGCTCAGTGGCACAAGCACCTGCCTGGCAAGCACGCGGTCCTGAGTTTGATTCCCAGTAAAAGAAGCATCTCTGTTTTTCCAGCATTATGTTAGGCTCTACAAAGTTAGAAAAAAAAAAAAAAAAGCCAATTATAACCCCTAGCCTGAAGAAATTTTCTACATAGTCAGATGATCAAAATTCTCTTTAACAAATCAATTATAGATCAAATAAATGCTAAATGTACAATAGTACCAGAAGAACAATAAGCAAGAAATAAGACAGAGCTCCTAAACTGGAATAGTAGCAAAAGAATTGGCCATAGGCAAGCTAGAGGTTGAGCACAATTTTCATGGTTCTTTATAATGAGGAGTGGTAAAGTAAAAAGGTCATTCCAACCAAGGTGGTGTTTAGCATAAGGAAAGGCAGAGAAATGTGTATATGTGGGGCAGATACATGTGAAAACAGATACCAGGAGGGATCAAGTGCACAGGAGGAGAGCTGAATAAAATTATTAAAGGTTTCATAAGCTCAGAAATACGGACAGGGTCTAATGAGATAGAAAACAGAGAGTTTCCAAGACAGAGAATGACAGAATTAAACCAAATTTTAAAACACAGTAGATAAAAACAACAGAAAAAAGTTTCAAAATGAGATTACAGCATGGAGAAAAGGTTGGACTCCGAATTAAGAGGGATAATTTACTTAGTGTGGTGTGAAGGATAAAGAACTGAGCAATGGAGATGGAGGTAAAGTGAATAGGAAGGGCAAGTAAAAAGGACATATCAGATAAGTGAAATGTTAAATTGCATTTTATGTCTTCAATGACAGTTTGAGGTCAGAGGAACAGGAAGAGTTAAAGAGCAACTCAAGTTTTTCAGCCATGACTAGGAATGATGATACCCAGGGATAATATTATGTGATGAGTTAACTGATGGATAGGATTAAACCATAACTAAGGCAATTTTTGACAGGTATTGTTTGGAGTCATCAGCAAAGACTTGATTGAAGCAGGACACTTCCATCACCATAATTTTGATCCATATATCAAAAGCACTTTTTTCTAAATAGAAAAACCATAAAATGTAATGGGGTGAAGACCCCTAGGCTCTAATCATCTTTTCTTCTTTGGAAAGGGAACTGCAGCCTGGTAAGTACATGGTTTGCATGGTAAGCAGAATATTGGCAGCCAAAGATGCCCATGTCCTATAGATTTGGTGTAATGGGAAGGGAATCAGGTGCTGAGGAGAGAACTTGTCTCAAAAAAAGAAAGAAATTAAAAAATAATAGACAGCAAGATCCCCAGAGAAAAGACTGTCCTTTTTTGTAACTGCCTCATCTCAGTCAAAGCATGTCATTCCCTCAGTTGCCCAAGCTTGAAAACTGAGAATTCCTTTTGCTCCTTCACCTTTCACCAGCTAACCCCTTCATCCATCATCAATCCTGCCACTTCCCAAAGAACATCCACCTCAAAGTTTACTCTGCTCAATCTACCATCACATCTTGCCTGAAATCCTGTAAAAGCTTATCAACTCTATTCTTCTAGACCAATTACTTCTATATTATAAAATTATAAATGGTACTTTATCATAATTTTTAATTTGCAACAGCTTCTCACTGTTCTATAGTTAAGTATAAAATCATTATCATGGTAAAAAATAACCATGCATATTTTTCCCAGGCTTACCTATACAATATTTTTCTCTTGCTATACCCCCACTCTTTATACTCTAATTATACAAAATGTATGCCAATTTTTCTATTGAACAAATGATTTCCTTATCCAAGGTTTTCACATATGCTTCTCTCATTGCCTGGAGATTCTTCTTCTGTTCTATCTCTCTATTTAATTCACCTGTGTTTTTATTCTTTAAATAGTGCCATATTATTTTCCTTCAGAGTAGTTGTTAAATATTTTACTCTTATTTGTATGATTCTTATCTTTGGTTAGTTTCTATATCTTTATTTATTTTAAAATTTACATGGACAGAAATTACGTTTGCTTTGCCCATCAGTATACAAACAACTCTCAATTTATTGTATAGCCAGCATATAGTATACATTGTTATATTTGAAAGATCTCAGTGACCTTGGGAGAATATTTTTTGTTTGAGTGCTGGATTCAAGATTTCAGAGTTCAGAGATTTATGAACATAATTAACCAATACAATATTGACTAGAGTGAGAGGATAAAGAAAGAAATAAACAGGAGATGAAATTGACCTTGGAAAAGTAACACGTCGTGGATTATCTCTATTTCTGCATTTAACCAAGAGCAACAGGGGTGTATGAAACTTCCACACCTCATAAGTATTGGCATTGATTAACATTAGGAAGTGTGTCTTGATACGAATTGTTCTGTTAATAAAAATGTTCCTTGACTCCTAGGATCTGAGGACTATAGAAGGAAAGAAAAAAATGTTGAAGAATCATTCCACTGAAAAATGAACATCTGGTTGAAAGTGGGAATAATACTCTTACAAAAGATAACATATAGTGGAGAATTAAGTTTGATGCTACCATTAAACCTCACTAGGTAACAAAAAAAATGAGAACAAAACAAAAACTGATTGGAAGCAGAGGCCTGAGCATGGGTGGAGAAACCCAGCATGCTGGACAAGATGCCAGGCCACACTACCTAGAGATAACACTCAGTAGTGAAATAAATCAGAATCACATGTGCGAACATTGTATTTCCTCCCTACTATAAGAACCTGAAAGAGTACATAAAATCTGGAAGGTACAATAGATATTGTGAAAGGGAAAAGAAACTGCTCAGATAGGAAGGAGCAACTGGGATGAAGGAGGGGAGAGGAAAAAGAAAGAAGGAAGAGGGAATAATATGTGTGTGTATATATATATATATATACACACACACACACATACATACAAGATAGCTGGGATAACTGTATTGCTAATATCTGTTGGTTTACTGAAAGGAACTGTTAAATGTGTAATTGTTTGATCAATCTTGCATGCCTGTGTCTGTTTATATGTGCAACCATTTTGAAGATGACATTGTGTAGTATAACTACCATTGTTAATATCCTATCACCATGTTTTGAGTTCTGTATCATTTTTATTGCTCTCTGTACAGTTTTGTTCATGTATTTATTTTTGTTATGTTGGTTTTTCTAAATGAAAAACAAAATTTATGTGTATGTATAAAGATAGCTGGAAGAGGTGTATTGCTGATGTATGTGGTTTATTGAGAGGAATAGTCAATGTTTAAAATTTCCTTTTTTCTTGACCAATTTTCCACACTTCAATTTGGCAATTAGAATGACTGATCTGAAAACAATATACAGTATAAGAACCACTGTTGAACTCCTACCATTTTGTATGATGAAGCTCTTCATGATTTCCAATGTTTTTTTAAAATTATTTTTATTTTTTTTATTTGTTACTGTCTCTGCTTGTTTGATCAATCTTACATTCTTATGTCTAGTGAACTGAGCAATTTGGTTGAAGATAATGGCATGAATATAGCAACCATTGTGAATTTCTATAATTTTGTCTTGAGGTCATGTATCATTTTTAATGTTTTTGTGTTTTGATTTTGTCTTCATTGTTGTTAATTTTTTAATTTTTAAAATAAAAAATTAACAAAAACTGATAAAAGAAACAGTGTAAGGAAATTACATGTGAATGAAAAAGGGTACAAAACATCATGAGCAATAAAGTCAAGGACCATGTTCTAATCTACTTACTAATATATGACCCTAACTAACTGTGCATTTATGGAGTGAAATTATCAACAGGAAAATGTCTATAGACTTGTCTGAAAAGAGAATCTAATACCAAATCTCTCCTGTCCACTGTTCTTATTCCCTCTACTATCTATGAAAAGTATGGCTTACGAAAGCATGTTCTTAGACTTACATGATATAGAATGAAAGAATAGAAGATGGTAAGGAATAGGACAAGCAAAGCAGTAGAAAGAGTAAGAGATAAGAGAGAGTGGTTAACTGAATCTATAAAGTAAAGATATAATGGAGCAGATAGAAAGAGTAGATGCAAAGGCTTTGCAGACTGCAGAGGTAAAGTTGGATGGAGGGCCATTTCGTCTCCCAAGAGTGTGATATAAATTGAAGAAGGTGGAAAGGGAATATTTGAAATATTGTTTGAGTTCATGAAGTAATTTCATTTTTGCTTTTGAAATATGCCTCTTAGGAAAGATACTATTCAAGACTAAACTACATGAGTCATAGCTTTGTTAATGTGATAAGCATGGGGATGTCATCACTAAGTGGCTCTGTTTTAGAAAACAGGGTATAACATCAACATTTTGCTGACTGCTCAGGCCAAAGGTGTGTCAACATTTGTTAAATGAAAATAACATAACAGTGCCTCAATCATTGTATGTATTTCCGATTATTCCAAACAAAGAGACTATATCTGAGAAACACCATTAAGATTTGCTATAGACTGAATGTTTGTGTACACTACCCCCTATTCATACATTGAAGCCTTTACTCCCAATGTGACGGTATTTGAAAGTGGAAGCTTTGAGAAGCACCTAGTCCATTTAGATGAAACCCGTATGAAGAAAAGTAAAGCACATGTAGGAAAACAATTATATGAAATGATGATCTCTTTTACCAGCACATGGAGGAGAGAACAAAAAGGTGCCTGTCTGCAAACCAGGAACTGGGCCTCCCCAGGGAGCTGAATTAGCCAGGATATTGATCTTTGACTTATGCAACAGTATCTAGAACTTTGAGAAGCACAAGTGCTCTTAAGTTCTCCACTCTGTGGTATTTTGTTAAAGCAGCCTAAATTAAGATAGGATTCAAGTAATGGGTGACTGGTTGGGAATTATTTACTTATATCTTTCAGACTTTAACAGTCTATAAGTCACCCATAAGAAGACAGATTACACTAAAATATAAATATATTTATATATATACATATAAAAATATAAACACATTTTTTCAATTTAAAGATATAGAATGAGTGAGGGAGAATGTGCTACATATCTCTCATTGTGCATTGTAAAGGTTGGACATGTATGTGATAACAAGCTATGTGATGACAGACTTAGGATCAGAATTTAAAAATTTTATTTCAGTATTGTTTTCCTCTCTCCTTCTTTTTATTCTCCTTCCCCTTCTTCTTTTTTTTTTTTGATACCGAGGATTGAATCTAAAGTCTTCACATGGGGCTACACTGCTTGGGCTTTTTAAATATTTTACTTTGAAATAGGGTCTTGCTAAGTCACCAAGTTGCCAGTTCTAGGCTTGAATTTGGATCAGTCCCAGAATGCTGGGATTACAGGCATGTTTCACTACACCCAGGTTTAGTTCAGTAGTTTGAAGGCAAAGCGTGATTAGGTCAAACAGCAAAGGATGGAGATAGCCATATTATATTCCAAGATAAGTGCATAGTATCCAAGATAATGAACTGCTAGATAAATTTGGAAGTAGAATTTGGATTTGGAAAGGATATACAGTTTAGGGATATAAAGTTTACACAGTAAAGGTATACAGATTCCAGGACTTTGGAACTGTATTCTTTATTTTAAAGAAAGTTTTCTCAGTGGAGAGAGCTTTGGAAACCAAAATTATAAAAACATCATAATCATGTTTTCTTCAGTAGGTGCAAATTAATAGTAAAAGTATTGAGTCAGAAAGTAAAGGAACAAAACCTACACTACACCATTACAAGATGTGCAAATGTTTTCTAATTTTATGTCACTTTGTTGCATTGAATAAACTCTGTACTTTTATTTTACTAGAACATGTTTGAAGTACATATTTATCAGATTCATTTAATAGATTTTAATTCTTTTTTTCATTTTCTTCCTCTCTCACACTCCTCTCCCTCCCCTCACATTCCTTTCCTCCCATCACTTGGTCTCCTTCACTAATACAAAAGATCTGTCTGTTTTCTATTATATTTTATTTTGGTCAATAACTATTTATATATTGAGTTTCTCTGATAAATCATGTACTATTTAATAATGTGTGTCTGATTTATCTCACTCAACATGGTCTTAACTTGCATCCATTTATCTAAAAACTGCTCAAATTTATTCTTTATGCAGAGGAGTATTCCATTGAGAATAAATGGCATATTTTATTCATCTAGTGGTCTCTTGATGGACATACAGAACTTCTGAGATTCAGCTATTATCAGTTGTGCTGCTCTAAACATGGGTATGGGTTTATAATATGATATCTTCAACTCAGGAAGAAATAAAAAGCAAGAAAGCCAGGTTGAGTGAAATTTCTAATATTAATATTTTCATACTGATTTCCATAGTGGTTTCCATAGTAGTTATTTCCACTAAAACAGATTTCCTTTTTCCTGCAGCCTCACCAGCACTTGTTAGTGTTTGATTTCTTGATGATAACCATTCTGTCTAGAGTCAAACAAAACGCCTGTGTTGTTTTAATTTGCATTTCTTTAATGGCTTCACTTATTTGTATGTCTGATTCTTTCTCCATGCCTGGGAAATTTTCTGCTATTATTTCTGCAAACAGTCTTTTTGTATTATTTTGGTTGACACCTGCTGTTTTGTTGATACATATGAATGTTGCATTGTATTTCTTTGCTTCATCTTGCAGCTGTTGAATTGTTATTTCCTGGTTCCTTGTTGTTTTTAAGAGAACCTTCCTTTCATGTTCATTAGTGGCAATGCTGTCTTCAAGGTCTGAAAGTCTACCTTCAGCTTAATTCACACAGTTTTGCCAGCTTTAGATGGAATTTTTCATTTCCTGGATATCGATTTGAATCTGTTTCATGCATTCTACTTCTTTTCTATATTATTCACTCAAGGTTTCCATGAGTTTTCTGTTCTCATCTATTTTCTTAACAATGTTTTCTTTGAATGTGCTGAGCAATTCTTTCAATGTTGTTGTCATTTCATTTTTTGCCTGAGCGATTATTTCTAATCTAACGTCTTCTATGGCCTGATAGAGTTGTTTCTTTACTTCATTTGCTATCATTTCAGAAATCTCAGGTGTGTGATTTCCAGGCTCTTCTGTGCTGATGTCTCCTGCACTTGTTCTGGGTGGGGTAGAGATCTGAGACTGCATTTTGCTCCTTTGTTTTGCCATTTTTGAAGATCCAGAGGCTCCCTGGAGTTCAGCCTCTCTTCCATGGTGGTGTAGGAGAGGGAGGGTGAGGATCTGAAGTTCCCCAGCGTTCAGCATGGCTCTTGTGCTGGTGTGTGGTGGTAAGGTGGGGTCCGAGATGCTCCTGAAACTTTCTTGCATTCAGTTGGTTCCCAGACCAATGGAAGAGAGGTGGGGGAGGCTCACTGGAGTTCCTGAAGCTGTCTGGCTTTCAGCCTGGCTTCCACAAAGGTGGGGGTGGTGCAGGTCATGGTCACCGAGGCTTCAGATGTTGCCCTGGACCCAGCTCAGTTCCCATGCTGGCAGGGGAGGGGTGAAGATGGAGTTCCCCGAGGCCGCTGACTCTCTCTGGGTTTCAGCTCGGCTCCCGCAGAGGTGTTGGTGGTGCTGGGAGTGACCACTGAGGCTTGAGAAGGTGTCTGGTGCTCTACCTGTCTGGCACACTAGAGTGGAGGCACAGGGGGGGCCCATCAGGGTTCTTGAAGATGTCTGGATTCATCCCTGCTCCCGATGGGATGCTAGGGGTGCTGAGAGTGGCCACCAAGGCCCCAGAAGGTGGCTGCAGCTCCGCCTGCCTCGCACCCTTGTGGGGGAGTGGCTCACTGGGGTTCCTGAAGATGTCTGGGGTTCAGCCTGGTACCTGCAGACACGTTAGGGGTTCCCAGCACCATTTGTTAAAGAAGTTATCTTTCTTCTAGTGTACAAATCATGAATTACATAAGCTTCTGTTTGTCATGGAAAGATTATTTCTCCATAAGTTTTGAAACAGAGTTTTGCAGAATATATCATTCTTGGATGGTAGCTGTGTTCTTTTAGGGCTGAAACATTTTATCCTAAGCTTCTCTGTCTTTTAAATTTTGTATTGAGACTAGTGAAACAATGCGCTGCTTGCACTAGTGTAAAACATGAAAGAGTTAGTTTAAACTAGGAGGTATGATAGACATTGTGAAATGATAGGAAAACACTCAAGGGTAAAGGGCAATTGGGATGTGGGAAAAGAGAAGGGAAAGGAGAAATTTTGTATGTATGTATATACAGGATAGTTAACATGGTTGTTCTACTGTCTTCTATTTCTTTGCTGAAAGAAACTGTCAATGAGTCCTTGATTGATGAATATTGCATGTCTCTATCTGTTTTCATGAGAAACCACTTTGAAGATATCAATATGTAATACAACAAGCATTGTTAATTTCCTACCACTTTGTTTGTAACTCCGTATTGTCTGTACTGTTCTTTTGCTATTTTGTAAAAGCTTGTCTGTCTGTTAATATTTTCCTCCTTTTATTTTTAAAATAAAAAGAAAATAGTTTGTATTGAAAAACCTACCATAGTTCTAATTGACATACTTTACAAGTGAATTGTTACTTTTCTCTAACATTTGTTAAGATTCTGTCCTTGTGTCGGCCTTTTTGGATTTTGAATGGGATATATAATGGAGAAGATTATTTACTGATTGTGGTTATTTGGAATTCAAAGAGCTCACTGATCTAAATCCTTCCCCCATATTTGCAAAGTTTTCTACCTTTATTTCTTCACACAGTTTTTTATGCCATTTGTGCTATATTGGGATTATTCACTAAATACACAATTTATCCTAAGTCAGTCTTCTTTACTTCATCTAGAAGTTGTTGCATGCATTTTTCACGTTTTCTTATTGCTTTTAATGTATCTGTGAGAATATGGTCACTGGCATATGCCTTATCTTCCAATTTTTGTCATCTCATCCTCACACTGATCACACTGACAGTAGAATTTTTATCCTCCTAGATTTCTATGTGGTATCTTTTTGTGGGTTTCTACACTTTGTTAAACTGGTCTTTCATGTTTTGTATCATTTTCTTTAGCTCAGCTAGCTTTGTAAATTCACTGATTTTTTTATTAAATGTGTTATCTGTTTAGTTATATCATTTGTGAGCTTCTGAGAACTTTATGATCTCATATTTTTATCTGACTTTTCATCATTTCAAGTAATTATGTGGCATTTTACTTATATATACATGCCCTGTGGATGACCATTGGATGAGTTGTGACTTTTTAGTTGTATTTTGTTTGCTTGTCTTCTCATATTTATATTTTTGTGTGTGTTGAATTTTGTGGTTTGATTATAGTGGAAAGACACTGATGCTAGTATGGAGATCCCTTTAGTCAGTGTCTATATTTCTTTGATTCCCTCTGGGTGTGTGTAAGTGCAGGTCTTTCCCATTTTCAGAAGATCCAAATATCTCCTTTTATTTGGGAAGGAAGGTACAGTATAATTCCCCCAGCACCCAGGTCTCTGAAAATGAAATCCAATAGTTTTGATGACATAAAGATAGCTCAGATATTGGCATATAGTAAACACTAACTAATAGCAACTATGACACCCTGCAGTAGCAACAATGTCAGAAGCAATAACAGATTCCAAGACAAACTGGATATTGACATACCATATGAATCAATAGTATAGCACCTTTTACCATAGAAAATAGATGTATATAGTATGTAGTATATGGTATATGGTATAGAGTATATAGTATAGTATAGTATAAATGAGACAGGAGGTTAGGCCATAGCAAATTTGGCTGGGGAAGTAGGTGTGACCTTTTCATTACAAAATCACAGAGCACATGTTAGGAACAGTACCCAAAGCTCTGCACTTGGATTTCCTGTGAGAATTCAAACAGGTATTCAATTGGATAGCCTAGACCTAATATCAGTCTGAGGAGTGGGTAATACAAAAAGGACAATCCACTTTGAATTTTTGTCACTATGTTCTCTCTTGCATAGTGGATCACTCTGACGCTATAGGATGTACATCTTTTCCTACTTTTACATGCACCAAACTTACTCTGTGGGGCTTGTTTCTCTTCCTGCCTTTAAAAAATTCTGCTACTTTTTGGGCATGTCTTGACCAATTCTTTGCTCAGAACAGAGAACCTAAAAACCACCTCAAGGAGACTCTAGCATCCTCAAACCCAGTAACATAAACACAAAGACAAACCAAATACAGTGATACCTCAGGTGTTGATTGGCTCAGAGCTTAAACTTTCCACTACATGAACAGCAAATTCAAAAAGAAAGAAAGAAGAAGAAAAAAGTCTGCTTGGTGTTCATAAATTTGCTTAATAGTCAATCAAAAATCTGACTTAAAAAAAAAAAACCTGTGTGGAACAAGAGTGAGTCACAGGCACACAGGGGTGACTCCTCAGTCTAAGCAATACTCTTGCCTAGACAACACTTAGTACTTGTGTTAGTGCACTAAAACAGGTCTCATTGTACTTTTTTGCACTTTATTTGGGTGAAATATCATAACTATGACTTCAAAAAAGTTAGTGATGCCTCCAGTAAAGCTAAGAGAAAAACTGTGAAACCATGATCATGTTAAAGAAGGAAATCACTGTGAAATTTGTTAGTCCTGGAAAAATGAATTGATAAGTGTAATTTTTGAGCCTCAAAACAGTTACTTGGTTTCCCATTATTTATTATGGGAAAAAGATGCTCAATTCTCAGATGCTTCAGTGTCTGAACATCAATTTGGAATGAACTGAGGTTGACAACCATGTATCACTATCCTTACCTATAGCAAATATCTCCCAAATGCAACTATTATATGTCAACTAATCACAGAAAATAGTTCAACCATAATATCAGATAGTTAACTAAATATCTAAAGGTTAATGAGGCTTAACACTAAGACTAGTTAAGGTAGAGATTGGAAAATGGGAAAATGAAAGAAGTAAACTTTGAAAAAAAAGAAAAGAAAGATAAAAGGGAGAGAAAAGTGAGGTAAAAATCTTAATGAGTGAAAGGAAATTAGTAGAATTAGATAAAAATAACAGAAAATACCATAAAACAAAAACCAGAGAGAAAAATACAAGGAAAAAAGCAAATGAAAAAATAAGAAAAAATTAAAAGGAAAAAAGCACCAAACTACCCACAAAAATGAAATTAAAAAAAAATTAGTCCAAAAAATATTCATCTGTGTTGTTGAATGGATCTTTTCTTTCCAGTTTCTACTGTCCTGAAATCCAGCAGATATGGATGATGGATAACCGGTGTCTTAGTTACTTTTGTTTCATTGCTGAGACAAAATATTCAATGCTCAAAATTAAAGAGGAAAGGTTTGTTTAGCTTTCAGTTTGTGGAGGTTTCAGTCTATAGTCAGCTGCCTCCAAGGCAAGGTGACAGGGTACAGTGGTAACACTTCAAGGTGGCACAAAACAGCAAAAGCAGCAAGAACAAGAAAAGTAGGGGCAGCTTCTTTTCTTCCTTATATTGTAAGCAGGCTACCGCCACCCAGGCAGCCTGTAGCATTCACATAATCTCCATGCCTTCCTCTTGCACAGGTTCAGGATGAATACATAGTAAGGATGCCGGCCCCTGCCGATGTAGGTAACCTTTTAAGTTTCTCAAATTGAGGCAATGAACAACATTTCAGAGTGGTAAGGGCCTGTCCTTTTCATCTCAGGATGTAGAACTGCTGAGTCACTTAGTGAAGCCTCTAGATTCCTCAAGTTGACAGAATGTATCAGCCATAACAGTGGGTCATTGCTAAGACCTCTTTTGTTTGCACAATCATGTGTGTGTGCATGCATGCATGTGTGTGTGTGTATGTGTGTTGGATACTGTCCCGCCTTTTTCCCTGGATGTGGGTGGATACTGTCATCAATCCTATGGCCGTACTCCCTTTTCAAGTCCTGCTTTTCATATTCTTTTTTCCACCCAAAATCATGGATTTCTCTGTCTAGCTCTGTGTCCTGTGAAGTTGTGAGGTACCCACTCCTATTCTAGAAGATACTCTGTCCATTCACCCCAGGCTTTGACAACCATCCAAGCCAAAGCATGTACTTGCTTGCACAGGTAGATGGAGGAGTCAAATAGATGACTGATCTCTATGCCTCATATAGGCAAGAGGGTGGGTCTACCCTCCAAGTTCAGAAGCCAGGCCTAGCATGTGTGGCTTTCAGAGGTGGTTGGGCCTGAAAATACTGGAATTACACCCTTTATATTAATTTTTCTTTTCTGATAATTCAGTAATTTCAGTTGTCATATTGTTTTGTGATTCTGCATGTTCAAATTTGCTTTTATACATCTCTAGTGAAATTTTCATTTCATTTTCTGTACTTTCCAAATACAAAGCTTGTATTTTTGTGTTTTTTCTCTATTTTTATTTATCCAAATTTTTATTTTGCTTATACATCATAGTCTTTTTTTCATATCTTCTTTTATTTTTTTCCATTATAGAATAACTTTTATTGATAAATTATACTCTTTTTGTTTGAATGGAATGTACATTCTGTACAAAGCTATCAGTGGGACATTTGAGGAACCTTGACCTGGCCTATGCTTTCCTCCCAGCCCCTCCTATCTCAGCTCCCTGGGGTAGGCTGGAACGGCAGCTGCCTGCAGCTGTAACTACACTCTCCCACTCTATTCCCATCCCACTTCACCCCCTAACCCCGCCCCCCCAGGACTCCCCGTGCCTCTTATGGCATCATCATTCCACTCAACCAATGGGAATAGAGGTCTGAGGCCACACCCAACTGTTGAGTTTAGTTCGGCCCTCGTTACCGCCTCTTGTAGGCAGGCAGAGGAGCTTCACAGAGTATATTGGAAGAAATTGCCTAGGGATGGGAGGGACTGTATTGAAGTGGTCCCACCCCTTTCCCCATCCTTGCAACGGCATTTCTGAGGAAATCTGCAGGCAGAAACTGGCTGCTGCCAAGAAAATGATAAAAGGCACAGGGTCACATCTCCTGGACGCAGACTAAGTCCCTAGATGGCCGCTCCTTGGTCAGAGTGTGTGTCACCAAGGAGGCGAATGGGGAAGGACCCTTAGTACCCCAGTGTCCCCATCAAGTCCTCTCACAGCCCTGCCCCCTCCTGTTTTTGGAGACTCTGGTGGCCACTCCTGGGGCCCCCATTTGAGCCTTGACACTGGCCTCCTGCCACCCCACACAGTACCTCCCACATGACTAAACAAAAGCAAGAGAGAAGGAAAGAAAGGAGGGGAGGAGGGAAGGAAAGAAAAGACAAGAGGAGAGGAGAGGAGAGGAGAGGAGAGGAGAGGAGAGAAGAGAAGAGAAGAGAAGAGAAGAGAAGAGAAGAGAAGAGAGGAGAAGAGAAGAGAAAGAAGAGAAGAGAAGAGAAGAGAAGAGAAGAGAAGAGAAGAAGAGAAAGAAGAGAAGAAAGAGAAGGAAGACAGAAAGCAAAGAAAAGCAAAGCAAAGTAAAGAAAAGGGAAGCAAAGCAAAGCAAAGCAAAGCAAAAAGAAAAGAAAAAAGAAAAGAAAACAGAAAAGGAAACAGATAGGCAAGTTGGCACTGTGGTATGTGCCTGTAATCTCAAATACTGGGACACTGGGGCAGCAGGATCATAAGAATGAGGTAAGCCTGAGAGGGAAAACAACTAATAATTAACCACCTCAAAATAGAAAAGGTAAAAGTAAAAAGTGGTGGGTAAGTAGTACTGTGCTCTCTGAAGTCAATTTCTAGGACTACTAGAAAAAAGAAAAAAAGAACAAAAGGCAATGACAGGGCTGGGGCTTAGCTCAATGACAGAGAGCTTGCCCCACAAGTGAAGGTTGTGGGCTTAACCATCAGTCACAGACACACACACACACACACACACACACACACACACACACACACACAGATTTCAACTGTAAAGTGAATTTAGAAAACATATCTTCTTTTAATTCTTAAAGAATTTAAGCTATTTAAAATAGCTTTAAAATATTTGATTCAACATTTTTGGCTAGTGACCATCTAGTCTTCTTTTGGGAAAGTTTCCTTTGACATATTTTGTGTTCTTTAAGTAGGGCGTACTCCCTTTGTTTCTTTGTATACCTTAGAATTTGTTTGTTGCCATTGACAACTATACATTTCAACTAAATAATGTGGCAACTCTTACAACCAGATTCTCCTTTCTAGAGTTTGCCATACTTTTTGTAGCGGTTGTAGGTTAAATCCAAAATGAAGATCACTGTACACTGTAAATTTAAGGTCTTTTCAGCTCTTTCTGGGACCTGTGTCCTTGCCTAAGTATGTACAGTTACTTTCTAAACTCCTTTGCATAATTGATTTTTAAAGTTCTGTTATGTAATGTCTTATATTCAGAAGGGATAAAGATAAAAATGAAAGGGAGGTTGAAGAGATCAGTCTTTTCAATCCTTTGACCATCATTAGAGTTGGAGAAGAGAAACTTGTGATACTAGAGGTGTGGTGTGCTTCTCTTGGAATCTGTGCTTTGCTACTTTCCATGGGTCTAACTGAGGATTTGGAATAGATACCCACTGCTGAGTTATGTGAAATTTACCTTAATTCTGTGGAACTTTCAAACCTTCAATAAATTCCAGAGATGTAAATAAGTAGATCACACAAATTATGCTTGTAGAAATTCTTGTCTAGATGAGGAGGCAGATTTCTGTCTGTACCATCTTCCCACAATAATCCTACCCGTTAAGTTTTGTTTTCTTCATTTTAGTACTTTAAATCTGTTGTCCTTGCAAATGTGCCTCATCTATGAGTTCTTCCCTATACATTGGTCTTTCTGTACCACTTCACTTTAAGGTAATTAGGAAAACATTAAATATAATTTGTACCACCTCTTCTGACTTATTGATATTGTATAAAAATAATTACAGTAGATAGCATCTGAAGAGTGAAAATATAACTATGCATATTTCCTTTAAATTTCTCTAAATTCTCTGATAAATTCTCATTTACAACTTTTTATCACAAGAACAATACTAGAAACACAAAGAAATTGTCTCTTACACCAGGTATAAAATTTATGGCACTGGCAGCGAGGAAAACAAATACAGTGACTTAACACCAGACATGCAGGTGGCACACATTGTTCTTTACTGCCTTTTTCTGTGATGCACAGAGACAGTAACACTTCATTAACACAACTCCATTAATTTAGAATCTGTAATAATCTCCACTTGCCCAACATAAATGTGTCTGTACTATGAATATAGCCAGACAGAGAGACAGGTAGGCAGGCAGTGAAAAACACATGCATACACACTCAAGAGTTTGCTCAAAAAATAGATAAATAAGACTAAATGAGAAAACTAAAAAAAAATTGTTATTTTCCTGAAGCTTTTGTATAGATTGAACATACTAATCACCAATAATTATCTACTCACTTAAACCATTATGTAATTCTGTTAAGAGCTAAGATTAAGCTCTCCCTATTTCTCCCCTCAAGTAATTAAGCTGTTTTTATTTTAACATTTTTATCTAACTCATTTTAGGCTTTTCCTCCAAAGAATTGATAAATTAGTCTATCTCGACTAATTTCAATGGATTTGGGTATTTGGCCATGTATGACTACACAATCCCATATGGTTAAATGATAAATTCATTTATCAGAATTTTGGTAGAGAAGATTTTTTTCTCCTCTTTTCAATAGTGTTTCAAAGGAAACATCCTCTTATCATACTGCTTTTGCAATGGAGGGCTGTTTCTATATATCAGGTTTTAAATGTGTTTTATTTATTATAGAATATGAATGCACAGTGTACCACAGGAATCCCTAATGAGAAATCGGCTACTCCACAGGTTGGGTCTAGTGGGCCAGGACATTACAGTCTGCTGGTCTGTAATTGAAAATCAAACAGGTCATTTCACAGCCATCAAAGACATGCAGAGCAAGCTACCTTATGGGTTTAAGTGCCTCTGTGTTTTAGGGTATAAAACCATCTCTTACCTTATAAAAACAATGATCTCTCATATACTCATTTAATTTACATGTAAAGGTTGTACTTAGTAAAGGTATATGAACTAAAATTCCAACAAAATTCCAAAACCATAAACTACCTTTCCAGAATGCACTTTCTTTCTCCTCTCTTGAAAAGCTTCATTGCTTTAAGGACAAGAAATATTACTTTAGAACTGAAAATTTAAAGCATGATTTTAGACATGTAATAAAAGTAATGAAGCCTTTTATTATAAATGAACTGTAAATACATTTAGCAAAAATTCAACAACTCAGAAGCAGTTCACTTTCTACAGTGGGAAATACCAGCCTCATGACATACAGCTGCTATCAAGAATTTTCATTACTCTTTTCATTGACCTTGTACCAGTGGTGATAGTGAGCTGCAATTGTAGGGAATGATTCACTAAAGAGCATAATGTATGAATTTTTTCTTTAAATTGAGTGGCTAAAAAAAAATGTGAAAGGGGTTGATTAGAAAATACTTCTCCTCTCCCAAAGTTTTGGAAAAGGTCTATTAGTGCAGAGATGGAAGAGGACAGAGTTTTGACCTGTCAATTAGAGTGCAGCTGAAAGCAGCACTCAGAATGAGAAGTAGGGTAGAAAATCACAAGTGTTAGACACTTTAGAACAGTGCAGTGTCTGGTACAGTCGAGTGGTAACCAAAGATTACAAGGCCTGCAGCAGTTTGCTAGGAGAGGAGGATTTCTCAGAATTGAAAAAAGAGACAATAAATTATCTGACAGTACTGGGGTTTTTAGTATTCAAAGACTTTGTCTGGTAAAATTCTGTTTCTCTGAAAGTCAAAAGTTATGAGGGAAACCTCAAACTCTTTCAAATTTAATCATTTTTGTTGCGATCTGCAGCAGAAATGTTTCTGAGGTAGGAAAGATGCGAGATACAATTGACAGAACTATTCTTTGAAAAAAAACTCTGTCTAAATTGAGTCATTCTGTATTCATGATTTTATAGTTGTCTCTTACATTTTTGTTTAGATTTAAAGTTGGTTACATTAAGCCTGAGAATATTGAGAAATTTCTAGATTGAAAATAATAATAAAAGTATTAGATCAAAGTAGCCTAACTTGGACTTCCAATATGATTTGAAATATGAGAAAGTTTATTTGAAGAACTTATCTTCAGTTATAGCAACAAAAGATCAGAGAGGTTAAGTAACTGTTCCAATATTAAACAGCTAGAAGGTATGGAAATAATGTCAATTGAGTGAAGAATTTACCAGAGTTTGTATTTTAGATATTTTTAAAACAACATGCAAGAAATATTATGCTTGGACATTTACATTCCTTGGTTAATTGATGTTGCTTGATTCTTCACAAACTCCTTCAGATCTAGTCTTCCCTTCTGCTCTCAAAGGTCCCATATTTCACGTCATTCTTAGATTATAGTAATAGAATTCTACATGATATTCTGGCTTCTAATCTCTTTTATACTTTTTCTCTCTTTCTGAATAAAAGTTTGTATCTGTCATGGAAACTAAACTAATCTTTCTCAGATTTTAGTTTTGTCAGAACAACTACTTACTTAGGTTATTTAATGTTCATATAGAGAAGGTCACAATATAGTCCAGCTTGTCAAGACAGTCTGGATTTATACATGCTGTGCTAGAGTAATTATTAAATAATTTTTCATTCTTAAAAAATCCAAGATTGGAAAATAAATCATGGTTTTGCCACATATATACCTCACTACTTTCATATACATTTTTTTTTAATTTTTTGTTTTTTTTCTGGTACTGGGAATCGAACTCACGACCTTGCACTTGCCAGGCAGGCGCTGTGCTGCTGAGCTAAATCCCCAGCCCCAAAAGTGATTCTATCTAATCTTTGTTTGGTTGGTTGGTTTTTTGGTACGGGAACTGAATTCAGGACCTTGCGCTTGACAGGCAGGCACTTGTGCCACTGAGCTATAACCCCGGCCCTCAGATACAGATATCTTATCTCTCAGTCACAATGATTCTACTTTTGACAAACAAATTCAATCACTGGTCTTCCTATGTGAAATCATCTTCTTGTGTAATTCTATTCTGTCTCTACAAATATTCTGCTTCAGTTCTAGTCACCCCTTCACAAAGAATTCATTTTTTTTTTACCAACAATTGCTGAGCACTCTTTATGTGTTGAGCACTGTTCTAAGTGTTGGGTTAGATCAGGAATGCAACAGACAAGGTGTGTGTTTTCATGAAGGTCCTATAGTAAAAGAAGCTTCAGGACTTGAAGATGTAGTGAATAAAACTACGTTTGTGTTTTTGCACCTATTTACTCTCTTTGCTCATTTTATTCTACCAGACTTCTCACCATTTTGAAAAATAAATGATGGTAAATTTCAATGATATCCCTCCCATTATAAAGACAATATCGAGAAGCAGTAGTGATGTGAATGCATTGCCTATCATGCAAATCGGAGGGCCTCAGTAAGGAGCTCCATGCCATTGGCAACCGCAGCAGTGCACATTTATATCACTGAGACTACACCAGCAATATTTAATCCCTTATCTAGAGTTATATATATATATATATATATATATATATATATATATATATATAACTGGTTCTCACAAACATCATGCTTTGAAACATTTTAAATTTATTATCATGTGACATTCATATCACTAAGCACATGTATAGTTTTTTCATCATTTAAGATGAAAAATCTAACTTAAATTACAGACACAGATGGAATAGGAATATGTCCTGATAAACCTATCATAAGTTGAAACTATTGTATGCTCCAAATGCATTTAATTCATTAGAAGCAGGAGACAGCAAAGGGCATTTTACAGACATGATAGGGTATAAAAACATAGAACAATTATCCAGAATATTCTGACCACACAGAGCCCTGTAGACTGTCAGTTTACCCTCATGACTGAGTGGTTAGCTGGGAATTGCAGCTCATTGCCATTACCCAGCATCAAGCGAAAGTGCTGTATCACATATTGCTAGACCAGGAAAAGTTGGCATTTGAGGTACGGTTTCCATTTAATGTGTACTGCTTTTGCATCATCTTCAAACTGAAGTTTGATGTGCTGTCACACACCTATACTTGGGAGGCTGAAGCAAGAGAATCACAAGTGAAAGGCCAGCCTGGCAACATAGTGAGACCTCTGTCTCAAATGAAAGTGTCCAAGTCATAAACAGAGCCATTATAAATAAGGATTTTTTCACTGAGGAAACAGAAAGGGAGAATTAGTAATAGATACAGGCTAAAAATTTCAATCTATGGTTTTGTAATTTGGGGTCAATATCAATTTAGCAAATGGGTATAAGATGAAAGGAAAAATGTAATAGACACGTACGAAAAGGGCACATGCCTTGTGTGCTTTATCCCACATCTTTGCATGCATTTTAGTGGGAAAGAATCATGGAGTGGTAACAGACATTAGGGAAGTAAGTGGGGTACATTTATTCATACCAGTGCAATTTTAGTGAGTTATATTCTGTGTTATAATTTGTTCCTTGTTTGTTTCAATTTCAAACTCTTCAAGGACAAGCACATTCACTCATTCTGCTACTGTTAGTTGTCTGTTATTTGACAGGCACTGTGCTGAGCCCTGGAGCACAAAAGTCAATGAAAAAGACAAAACTGTCCTGGCTTCATTGTTGCCCTCAGTACTTGCCATAATGTGTGTGCCAGAGAATGAAGGTCTTGGCCCCAAAAGACACAAATTAGTCTAGATACTTGTGTGCAGAGGAAAGGAATGATTTTTAAAATTTTCTATTTTTTATGTTTCTTTCTATGATTAAAATGATGTTTAATTTGAAAGTTTAGTTGGTTTCATATCTGACCATTCTATATTCAAGTTCTCAGTAAAGTTTTACATGTCTTGATACTGTTCTCAACGTATAGAGTATTTTGGGGCTCATTCAAATACAACTCCTTTATTTAAAATAATAATAAGAAAGATGGAGGAAGGATGAGAGTGAGTCAAGAAGAAAGGTGATATTTACTGAATATTTTCTCTGTGTAGATACTATGCTAAATGCTTAGGCCAGTGGGTAATAATATTTATTCATAACAAGGAGATTATTAGGCTAAAAATTGGTAACCACTTCTTTATGGCTTCAGGGCAACAATAACATACTGAAAACTGGTTTGAGTGTGTGAGTTGTCATATTTTACAACATTAATATTTCTTTGTTACCTTACATTCCTTTGTGTTTCCCAGGTTTATATAATTTGGCAATAAAAGTAATGCATTTGACAGTGGGAATTTCTGATAAAATGTGTTCAAAATTATATCCCAAATGTGGTAAATTAGCAACAAAAATGTTTGATTAACTCTCATCATTCTGAATAATAAAAATATCAGCATGGTAATTACAGCTTATTTTCAAATTGTTCGAATAAATTGCAAAAATGCAGTGCTCAACTGGAAGTGGCTTATGGCAATAATTGCATTGTATGATCAGCTAATTAATTTTTAGAGGACTATGGGAAATAAGTAGGAGGTACTTCAGAAAATGAAGGCTTGCATTATAACGGTTTGTGTATCCCACCTGCATTTACTTTATTTAGGCCAATCATGCAGTTTCTAAGGCACTCTCACTCCCTCTTTTTACATAATTCTGTGTTTAACATCTTTCTTGCCTTTTACTGTTTAGAAGTTCACCCTCTTTTACTACTGTCACACTTTAATTTAATCACCTAGACTTAGGCCAAAGGTAGCAACTCGAAAGCTTCCAGGGGGTGGGCACACAACACAATAAAGTCATACTTGTGAGTATGCTGGATGATTAAGACTGGGGCAAAAGCAAGTATGTAACATTTCAAAAGTGGCATCTACCATGTCAGTTATTGCCATGGAGGAGTGGTGGCCTAATGCTTTTAGATCTGCTTTATCAGATGAAACTAAGAATCCATATTTGCATGTGAGTTCTTACAATGAGTTAGTATTAGCCACTTTTCCACTACACTGCTGCATCTCATCCCTAACCATCCTTACAAATACAAATCTATCTCTTCTACCGGTTCTGTGTTTTGGTTTTTCAGATCCTGAGGGCTGACTACATTCATTAATCCCTGTTAAGATATTTGCTTTTAATGAAATGACATTTTATTGTGCCTTCAAAATTAGTTTGCATTTAAGCTAAAGCTAATTATTTCTTTAGGAAGTAGTTGACATCTAATGGCAGCAGGTTATTAACATAAATAGAAGAACATATGATGAATCCTTTCAATCATAACACTGATAAACTGATTGTTGCCAACAACATGTTAAACTAGTTTTGCTGTAAGCTAATGTCACAAGTGTTAACTGTTAACACAGTCTAAAACCTATTTACTGACATGCAGTGTCGACCACTTAAGAATTTTTACTAGAAAACGTGAATTTAGTTTTCTTTTGAGAAAAATGCATTTGTGGAAGGGGTAGAACTTTGATAAAAACAGTGATATTCAGGTCTGCCTTACATAACTTAGACAATGTATTGGGTCACTTAAACAACAGAAATTTATTTTCTCACAGGTCTGTAGGTTAGAAGTTGAAGATCAAGGTGCTAGTATAGTTGGTTTGTGGTAAGATTTCTCTTCCCTCCTTGCAAACAGCAACCCTCCTGCTGTTTTCCCATATGGGGTGGGGGGAGGGATGGGGATAGAGAGAGAAAGAGAAAGCAGGCTACTATAGTTTATATGTAGATGATCCACAAAATCACATGAACTCACAGATGGGTTTTTGAGACTTGCTTAGATCACGATTTAGGAGGAAAAGCTTGTTTGAAGAAGATAAGTCATTAGAGGTGTGGCCTGCCAAAGTCTATCTCCTTCTCACCTGACTTGATCCCTCACCATGCTTCCTGCCTACCCTGCCATGGACTGTTTCTTCTTCATGTTGTCCCTTTGCCATGAAGCCCTGCCTTGGAGACAGCAGACTCTGGACTAAAACTTCTCCAAACTGTGATATGAAATACTTTTCCTCCTTTAACTTGTGTGTGTTAGGTGTTGTGATCCAGCAATGAAGAAAATAACTAAGACACAAGCTCTCTGGTATCTCTTAAAAGAGCACTAAACACATCAGGAAAGTCCCACCCTTATGACCTCATTTACATTTAATTATCTTCATGAAGTTGCAGGGGTTTTTTGTTTGATTTTTGTTGTTGTTGTTTTTTTGCTTTTTTTTTTTCAGGTACCGGGAACCGAACTCATGACCTTGCGCTTGCCAGGCAGGCACTGTGCCGCTGAGCTAAACCCCCAGCCACGAAGCTGCAGGTTTAATACTATTAAACTGAGTATTAACACTTCACCATATAAATTCAGAGGGTTCACAATTCAGTACATAGCAGTAGGTGATGTATGATAATGAACATAGGTATATTTGCTTAAAATTTTAATATACAATAATGAGCTATTCCTAAACAGAAAAATGTAATATACATTAATGAGGCATATCCTAATTTCTATGTAATAATTTTGTCACTTAAATTACAAGGGCTAAAATACACACAATAAAAAGGCCCTTTTACAAGAAAACAAATTTCATGAATTTTTTTACCCTTTTATTAGATTCTCTTTCTGAATCTATGTTCACAGAGGAGTTTAACCAATACAGACAGTAAAACTCATGTTTGAACTAAGACCTTTAGCAGACTTACATGAGTCCCAGTTAAGTTTTATAAATTATTGACATGTTTTCCTAATATGTTTTTGAATATATCATTAGAAAACATCAGAAATGAAGTACACAAAAAAAATGAGACTTTGACACTTCAACCTACAATAAACAATCTGTAAACAGAACAGTGATTTATATGTTAGGATAAATAACACTCTGTCTTAGTTTGTATTAAATATTTTTCAAAATGTGATTTAAAAAATTATTGGACTATTGTTATGAGCCTAGTCCAATGCTAGGTACCACAAAATAAATAAAAACAGATAAGGTAGTCCCTTGTTTTTAACTAGTTTGAAGTCCATGTGGGGAGAAAAGATTCATATATATCTGATACAGAGAAAAAAAAGTAAATTCCTAATTGTGTAGTAAGTCCATCAAAGCCCAAGAGCTCTGAAATGCTTACACTTAACCTGAAAATAAGTCCCCAGAACACCTAAAATCAAGGTGACCAGCAACATTAAAATTTGGCATGGATGTAAAACAGTGGAAACTTTCATTCATTTTTCGTGAGAGCATAAAGTTTTACTAACATTGTAGAGAGGTCTAATTGCTCCTTACAAAACTAAACATAATGTATGCACATTTGTTGGCTCTGAGAAAAAGATATCACAATCACAATGTATCAGCATTGATCATGCCAAGTACTTTTAAATGAAGGGGATTGGAAGGCCTAAGAAGCATAATCAGGAGTAAAGTCTCTCTCTGAGCCTCCCCTGCCCTCCTGTCTCAAGTGCCTCCCCATAAAATTATTCACAGAGACCATGATTCCTCTTCCTCAAGGTACATCATAGGAACAAGAACCCCTCTATGCAAAAGTAAACTATGAAGCCTAGAAATAGTATTCATGTCACTCCAGGCTTGCTGTATAAGACCTGTTTGTAAAGAAATTTTCTGACCTACTTTCATTCAAGAGAAGGTCCTGCAGTATAAGTAAGAGAAAGGAATGATACACCAAGAAGTTAAGAAGAATGTACACATACAGGCCTTGCTAAATGCCCCCACCCTCAGTCAATTACTAGATAATATTCTTTTGTCCAATCACACTACCACTGCATATTACATTTTTGACCAATATGCATGACTGTGTATTCTTCACTGAATGTAAGCGAAAATATATAGTTTTTCCTGCATTGCTGGGTCTTCATTTCTAAAGTTTCTAAAGTCATATAAAGCTTTGATCCAATAAATTTGTTATGCATTTCTCTTGCTAACTTGTTGTTGTTATAAGATTATTACCCACGATCTTTGTGTTATGTGAGCAAAGACATCACACTTTCCCACACCTGTGCCTTGAAACCTTATGTGAAATACACTGGGCATAAAGGTCAAATGTTATATTATTGTATTTCTATGAGGTACTTCTTGTAGGCAAATTCAAAGAGACAAAATAGTATACAGGTTACTCGGGCTAGAATTTGAGAGAGAAGTGGAATTTTTCTTTAGCGTGTACATAGCTTCTGTTAAAGGTGATGAAAACAAATCTGGAACTGCATGGGGGTGAAGTCTGTGAAATATAGATGTTACTTGCCACTGCATTCTTAAAATTGATAAAATGATACATTTTATTTTCTCTACATTTTACCATAATTTGAAATTCCATACTCAGAGTTGAATAACATAACTAGAACATTTGATGACACACAAACTCCCCCAAACAAAAACTTAAACATACCACCAGCACAGGTACTCTGCAATACCAAAGCTATGTATTTTTCTGAGATAAAATAAAAGCACATGTCAGCAAAAACATTTTTACAGGAAACCAGCTTGATTTATATTAGCCAAAACCTACAAACAGCAGAAGGTATTCACTGACAGAAAAATGTCTAAGCAAACTGTGGTATAGGAATACAATATAATATTACACAAAAGCATGGATTAATCTCAAATACATTATGTTGAAGGAAATAAGACTTAAATGAACTGTTATCTGACCTCAGCTATGTAAAATTCTAAATCTGACAAAAGTCATTTATGATAGGAATTATCAGAACAGTGTTTGCCTATAGGGAACTGAGGATTAACTAGGGAAGAATATAAGAGAACACTGTTAAATGCTGGTCATGTTCTACACCTTAATAAGACTGTAGGTTATATAGGTATGTGCACTTAAGAAAATTCATCAAATGATAGTTACAATTCCTATATTCAGCTTGTCTGAATTATATCTTACAAAAGAACTGTGGACAAATACTGAGTGCTAGTTAATGACATATGTCCTAATATTTTGAGGTTAAAGCAAATGGATATCTTGAAAACTACATAGAAATATATAAAAAGTAAGGAAGATCAGTAAATGGATAAAAGAATGGGCACCTTGATAGCTAAGCCATGACATAAATAGTCCAAATATTAATTGGTTGCAGAATTTAGATGGTAGTAATCTAAATGGTATTTATTTTCTGCTTTTTTTTTTTGTCTTTTTTGAGATAGGGTCTCACTATGCAGTTCAGGCTGTCCTTGAGCTCACTTTGTAGCCCAGGCTGGTCTCAAACTCACAACGCTACTCCTGCCTCAGCCTCCCAGGTTCTGGGACTACAGGCATGCGCCATCACGTCCAGCTTCTAGATGACATTTAATGTCAGGTTTTCTGCATGTTAGAAAATACTGCTCATGATAACTGTGAAGAACTGATGTGAACCTTCCACTGTGGAAAATATGTTTATAGGCCTAAGGAGTAGAGGCATCATTATTTGCAAGAGAGTGCATTGGATAGGTTTCCATTGATGGGATAAATTAATACCTATAACTTAAAAGAGGAGAGATTTACTTGGACTCATAGTTTTAGAGGTTTCCATTTATGCTTGGCTGGATCCATGGCAGAGACATCGTGGTGGAAGACAATGGAGCAGGAAAGGTGCTCAACTAATAGTATCTGGGAAAAGGAGAGCAGAGGAAGAATCCAAGGGAAAATACAGTCTTCAAAGGCACTTCTGCAATGTTTTCTCCTCCCAGGATCCCACCTTCTAATAGTGTATTTGTCTATAAACTACTGCTGATGCATTGATCAGTTTAGCGTATCATAATCCACTCCCCTTCCAAAAATCTCGCCTTTGAACACGCCTTTTGATGGACATGTTTGATTCAAACAGTAATATTCTCCTGCTGGCTCCTGAAAGCTCATGCCAGTCTCATTATGTAATAATAATTTAGTTCATCTCTTAGTGTTGCTAACGTCTCACCATTTCCAGTATTTCCCAAGCCAAACATTTCTTTTGAGATTCAAACTCAGTTTTGAGTCCTTTTAAAAATCAAAATGAAGATACATAATTCAGAGAGAGAATGGCACAGTGTAAAGTTCCCGATTCAAAAAACTAGAAGTAGGGAAAAATATAAAGGAATCAGACCAAGACAAGACTGAAATGCAGCTCTGCAAACACGAAATCCTACAGCTCTGTGATCAGTATCCAGGGTATCTGGTGGCTTAATATGATCTCTAAGGGGCTTGGGCAGCCCATAACTTTGTTACTTGCAAACTACATGGCTTCCCTTTGGGCTGGGTTCATTTGCTTCTTATAGTGTTCCTTGGTAGATGTTCTACATTCTTGCTATCTCCAATTTCCTGGGACATACACCATAACTTTGGTTTCACTCATACAGCATTATGCATTAATCTTTCAGGGGCTCCTGGCAGGAACATGAATACATTCTCTGGTCTCCTGAGCCTTTCCCTTGAAATCTAGGTAAAGCCTCCATGAACCCTCAACTCCCATATTCTGTATACCTTTAAAATTAGCATCATATAAATGCAGCCAAGATCTGCTGCCTTGGACCATGGCTGCAGGAGCCTCTGAGTGCTTGGATGACTGAATGTAAGGAATCACTGCGCAGGTGTCACTAAGTAAGCCGGGTACTCTGGATACTCTTCTCAAAACAAACTATTTTGAATAACCATGCATTTTTACTTCCTTGGGCTGTGAGCAGTGGGATGGAATGTAGCTGAGTCCAAAGGTGTCCTCAAAGTATCTTTCTTTTTATCCGAGTGTGAAATACTTGATTTCTTTTTAATGGCGCTAATCTCTTCAGCAACCCCACTTTTTATTCCCAACTTTACATGTGCTTCTTTTTTGACCAAGCTGTAAGTTTTGCAAATCTTTTGTTCTGCTTTTTGCTTCTGATTCACACTTTAAATCTGGCTGGAAGCAGCCAACAATTCTCAGGCCACAGTTTGAACACTGGACTGCTTTGAAATTTCCTTCACTAGATTAATTAATCCGTTACTTTTAAACTCAGCTGCACACAAAGTTTTAGAGTATGATGAAAATATATGCAAATTATTTTCCAGAATGCAACACACATGCCATCTACTCTGATTCCAATGGTATCCTTCTTCCAGTCTGATGTATCATGAACCCACACTTTTCTCTCCACATTCCTATCAGCATTCTTGTCTTTTGACCATTAAGGAATTTTCTAGCCTTATTCTCCAAAATTTCAATACTCTTCCTGTTGACTAGTTCCAAGTGTTTCTGAAACAAATGTACAGTTATACTCATAGTAGCCATTCTATTCTTGGTACCAATTGTCTGCATTAGTCAGTTTCTCATTGCTAGAAAAAAATACCTCATACCCTCACCCTAAGGGATGGAGAAGTTTATTTTGTGTCGTATTTTAAAAGGTTTTAGTACATGATTGGCTGGCTCTAATGCAAAAACTTCTTCATACAAGAGCATGCCAGAGGAAAACTGCTCAATTAATTACATTTGGGAGGCAGAGTCCAGAGAAAGAACCCAAGGAATGACATACCATACTAGGTCGCTTTTGTCACAAAATATTCAGCTATGGATTCATCAAAGAATTAATACATTGGCATTTAGTGCCCCATTATCTAATTTCCTTCGCAAAGCCCACTATAAGTGCATATGTCTTTTGGGAAACATTTTTCTTTCTGAATCATAGCAGGGAGTCTTGGTGATCAAAGACACATTTAATAGAATTGAAAGAAGCAAAATGGTCATAGCAGATACCTGCATACCAATGTATAGTACAGCACAATTCACAACACCTAAGCTATGAGAATAGCCTGTGTGTCCGGTCAACTCATAAATACATAATGAAAAGTTGTATACACAAAAGGAATATTATTCACACACATTGAATAATTACATGTTGTCATTTGCAAGAAAATGGATGGAATTAGTGATCAACATGTGATGAGAAATAAGTCAGGTTCAGAAACACAATCATCATATGTTTTCTCTTGTATGTTCCTTACAAGGAAAAAAAGAAACAAAAGACAATAGAAGGAAGACTACTAGAGAAGAGGAAGGGAATTAGAGGGAGAGAAAGAAGGACAGTGAGGGTAACAGATGATGGATAGGATCAATATATGTTACATGCATGTACAAATATGGCAAATTGAAATTCATTTATTCCATATAATGTGAACTAATAGAACATAAAATAGATAAAATAACTAAAACAAATAAGTAATAGATGATCAAGATGACCCTTGTAATAGAGCAGGGCTGTTAGAATTAAAGTTGGAAATGTTCGGACATGTTTCAATAAACTAGCTATTGCAATACTGTATATTGTAGGCCACCGGACATAAAGGAACAAGCCAACTGTGAAACAACATGAGCATATATAAAAGGCTTGTAGTGAGCCCAGTACCCACTTAGTAATAAGAGATTTTAATTATCCGTGGATAGGTTCACTGTATTAAGTAGAAGAGACAAGACTGGAATATTTTTATAGCTTTGGAACATTCTATTTGACTATGTTTTATATCACTCACTAAGATAAGCATGATATTAAATAACACGTGGACAAACACCTATAAATACACTGACTCATGTGCTGTAGTGACAATATTTTGTAGTGAATAGGGAAGGATGATAACACCTGCCTTGTTTTTTTAAAAAAGGATACAAAGTAGAACATTTTAGAAAATGGTGGTTAGAAAAATCAGATGAAGGACAAGTGGCTAGCTTTGGATATATCTAGGATTAAAAGAAAAACATAAGAGTCTTTAAAAATATACATACAAAAGCACACAAAACTAACAAAGAGATGCAGCAACCATAACTAAAGAGAAATTAGGATAAAAATAAATTTACCATATTTTAAGGTAAAACATCAGAGGTGCAGATAAATCATGATTACAAGCTGCCAGACTTCTTTGCTGATTCCTGGGTTCCTTAGATTTATTGAAAAAAATTAGAGTGTGTATGGGTGTGAGTAGGGGGAGAGTTGCACTTCACTGAACGTGAAAAGGATTATCTCAACTGTAGTGAATGGACAGAGAAAGGGCCAAACTCTCCTGGGCCTCACTGACTGAGAGCTAGAATAGAGGGTCAAGGACTGGAAGGCCCGTGTTCCCCAGCCTTCAGATGATTAAACCTAATGAAGAGATCAATTTATCAAGCTACTGAGAAAAATAAACACACACACACACACACACACACACACAAGGAAACCTGAGCATGGTCAAAACAAAGAAGACTGCAACTATCCAACTGTGCCTTGGAGATTTACACTTTCTGAAAAACAATGAATTTCTTAGCAGCTCATAAATTTCACACCTATGTGGGAAAGACTGTGTGGACTTGATTTGCTCAGAAACAGATATAATCCATTTAAACCAACTGGGGCATCTATTGTAACCTGAGAGAAAGAGAAGCAGGTAAAATTCCTTGAAGCAAATGAATGCATATAGGTAAGAAAATATCCTGAGTTTCATCTAAAGTTACAGCTGAGTAAACACTAGCAATTTTCAGATACATGTAATTTACCTGTAAAAGAACTAAACTAGGCAACTCAGTAACTAACTTTGCCTTACTAAGAGCATTTAGGATTCAGACACTCTTTGGAAGACATTTAATAATAAAAGAGATGGAAGAATTACAAATCATAAAAATTATGCATTCATATTATACTATTTGCCTCTGTCTACAATCTAAAACATATACGTATTATTTTTTAAATAATCAATTGTTCTCTTTTTAAAAATAAAACATATTGTAAAGGGAGAGTAACAAAATACAAACAAGATATTTGCAGATTCAAGGTGTGTGAAATACAGAAATGAGAATGCAAATCCAACAAGCCGATCCAGAAGCACAGAATAATAACTAAATAGAAGTATTATTTTTGTTGATCATAGAAGGGTTATATGGAAAATTTTAAATTTGACTAATGTGCAGTGTCAGTAGAGATATTGGCTAAGTAATTAAATTTTTCATTTTCTTCCATCATTCATATAATATGCTATATTTACTAAATATAGCATCCTACAATTTTGCAGAACCATTGTTTAGATAATTTGGTAATGGAAAGAGTTACTCTGCATTCATAAATGCTTTGTACTAGCATGTTGCAGTGTTTTTCTATGGAAGAGATCCAAACCATCTGGGGTATAGTACTTACAAGATTATTTCTCTCTATATTCCAACTAAAATAAGTCATAGTACCATTGTGAATAGGAAAAAGAATCTATTTTCTTGACTTTCAGTACACTGCTATGTTCAATGATATTCTAAGACTTTATATGAAGAACCAATAGGGAACTTGAGTGGTCCTTATGACCATAGTAAAGCTCATTTAATGGAGAAAATTTCATTAAAATTAGCCTTAGCTATAAGATTAATCTGGAAAGGAAAATAGAAAAGAGTTGGCATTGAGAATTGAAACATAATTTAAAAAGTTAAGTGTGTTCCTGTACACAGGCAATATTTTATAAATAATGCTGTTGCTCATTACTTATGTTATTACTTAATTGCTAAAATTATAAAATGTGAAGGTATTACAGGTAGAAAGTTTGGAATAAATTCATAAAGGATTGATATTAGTAGTAATAGGCCATATCAGGTTTTCTGAGATGTAAGAAAACTCATTAGTCAAATGTGGATTTTAGTTTCAGAGAATGTCTAGGACCTGGTGTTCCTGTTTAAATAAATAATCATTTATTTTTACCTTGGACTGATTAGTTTCAACATCTTAAAAATCTTCTGTATTGTCTAGAAACAGTGAATAAATTTAATCAATGCAATATCAAGAATGTATGTTTGTAAACAGTTTTGCAAATTTCTTGTAGCAGGTGTATTTTGTTCACTAATAATGGCTCTTTTTCTATCTTTCACAATTCTATAGAAGCCAGGGCCAAAGAGAATTTTAAATATAAGCATACTGAGAGCTTGAGATATTGAAAAGTTATGACTCTTGTGCCAATAAATTTATGACTTGAGGCTGAAGTTTGATTATCCTTATCTTAATACACAGAATAACAAATGTTAACAAGTGTTATTCTGTATAATAAAATATAATGGTGATTGAAACTGCTGAGTTTTGAAAAGAATTATTTGCTTCAGTGTTCAAGAAAGAAGGTTACATCTCACACATTTGATGTATATTTCCCAAGGGGAGATGAGAACAAAAAACATAACATTACAAGAATAAATATGTAAAGTTTATATCTCTGAACACGTAATTAGAACACCTATCTCTAAAAGAGCTATGGGGCAAAAATATTGCTAAGAACTATAAAACCCAGATGTTAAGGTAGAAGAAAGGATTTCAAGAGCACAATATTTTGCTAGAAAAAGCTGAGTGCATACCAAATTCCTTTTCTGAGAAGAATGATCATCTTACCTCTCTCCCTTTTTCCTCCTCTTCCTCCCACTTCTCCTTATGGGTTGTGGAGTGCTTCATCTGACTGGTGAAATTTAGAGAAACATCTGGCTCATGGTTTTGCCACTGTTTGAAAATTCCAGTTCAATTCAGGGAGTTGGTGCACAAAAGCCCTACCATGATTTAAATTGTAGGTAGTCAGGTTTATCAGCATTATAGGTGATGCTTTGACTTCTAACTGGCCCTTAGGCACATTTCTCAAATGACTACAGAATCTGTAGAAAGAAGATAGGATTGTGACAGGAGATCCTAGGAATCTAAGTAGGTAGGTGCATGAGGCCTAATAAATCTTCCAGTACTGTGTTTGTTTCTAACGGAAAGCTTGCCTATCATCTACGCAGTCATACTAATTCAGGAAGGCAACATAGGGTGGTGTTTCAGAGCTTGTGTTTTGAAGTCTTACTGATTAGGTCTGAATACTCTATTCAACTTCCTATGCTGTGAAAGTTACTTAAATATCCTATGGTTCGATTTCCTCATCTACAAATTGGAGACTACAAATACTTGTGCCCTGTAATCACTTCACAGTAAGCAGATTTATAGACTTTTGATTATTTCCCACAATAAGTTTTTTTGGTTTTTTTTGTTTGTTTGTTTTTGTTTTTCTCTGGTACCGGGAACCGAACTCACGACCTTACACTTGCCAGGCAGGCGCTTTGCCGCTGAGCTAAATCCCCAGCCCCTCCCACAATAAGTTTTAATATTTAAAACTACTTCTCATATTTGGGAAATAGCGGAAGTATTTCTAAAATGATCACCACATTCTTTTTAACAGATATCAAAGTACTATTGTTAGAGTTATAAAATAATATAATTCATATCTGAGAGACCTGCCACAAGTTATGTCATTCATCCTATCCCCTTACAGGTGTATTAGTTTTCCATTGCTGCTGTCGTAAAGTATCACAAACAATGGTTTGAAACAACTCAAATTTAATAAACCCTGTAAATCAAACAACTGAAATAGGCTTCACTGATCTGACATCAAGAAGTTGGTAGAGTTATCTTTTGTTTTCATGAGTTTTCCCGTTTATAAAAACTACATTCCTTAGTTCATGGCCTCTTCTTCCACTGTCAAAACCTCATCTGACTTTTCTGCTTCTCTCTTCCACATTTAAGAAGACTTGTAATTGTATACACCCACATAGATAATCCAGGATAATATCATCTTGACATCCTCAATTTAATCACAGTTTAAAAATCCTCCTTTACCACAGAACCTAACATAATCACTAGCTTAGAAAACTAGGATGTAGACATTTTGGAGATCATTCTTCTGCCAACTAACTTGGACAAGAAAAATTATATGCAAGGTATGTAATCAATATTCTAATATTCACAAATCTGTGCATAACTAGGATGAAACTCCATGTTTCTTACATTCTTAGGTCTTCACTCTGGTATTCTTGATTTAAAAAAATAATCTCACATTTGACTATTTAGTAAACCAAGGTCTGCAGTCAACATGAAGTTTCCATTACTGTGTACTGTTTTGAACCTGTCTTAGTTTTAGTGAAAAGAACTTCGGTTGCTAGGAAAGCTGTGTGTTTTAGCTGCAGGAATGATTAGCTGGATCCATACTACTAATTCAATTACCAAAAGTCACAGGCCAGAGAAAAAGTGGCTATAACATAAAGTCTAAACTTGTCTAGAATCAGTATAACATGCAAATATAGTATCTGAAGAAACAAAGTTATCAAATTTAGAAGGTTAAAAGAGTAGACTCAAATGAGCTATACTGTCAAAAAAATCTATAATTGCTGTGTTTAGAACAGCAGCATTTGTGCTTTGAAATGATTATTTTCTGAAAGTCAAGAATGCTATTCCCATTTGTATGCAATAGAAAGAAAACTTTTTGGAGATTTCAAATAAAATACAGAGCTTTATCTCCATTCTTTTGTAATTTGCAGTCTAACCATTAAGCTCAGAACAAAAGAAAATTAATGGTTGGGGAAAATAAGTAAAATGCCTGTTTAGTAATCGCTATATGTACAAGTGGTTCAGAGAAAAGGGGGCATCCACTAGGCTAAGTGTCTAGAGACTTCGTGGAAGAGATAGGGCTAAAATTAGCCTTTAAATAAGTGATACTTCTTGACCTAACAAATTTACTAATAAGAGTCTAGCCAAGGGAATTAAAAACACAGCAAAATGGATCTTACTAACTCCTATAGAGTGAAAATTGTGAATATCTCCCCAACAGAGAAAAGGTTAATTAAATTATGGTAGAGGAATATGAGGGACTCGCATATGACTACTGAAATAATGTTTTTGAAGAACTACATATGATCAAAAAAGTTTGTCTTATATTGCTAAACCAATAAAAAGGATAATAAAAACTGTTTATACTGTATTCATAGAACTTTATTATTTCAAGAGTGGATTTTCTTTTGATAGTGCTAGTTTTCTAGCTTTGTGACTTGTTTTGTCCATCCAAATCTTGAGGAAGTGGGTATAGGAAAGATCCTTTTCCAAGGCATCTTTAATTTCTGGTTGTGAAGATTAGAAATGCATTGAGAAGCAGGCTCTATCCTATGGCATGAAGGACACATGGAAAATAGTCCAAAATTTTGAGCATTACTAACAACTTGGTATAAAATTCATGGCACACCTCATTCTAAATTTACCTACTGTTACCAAACCAAAGAAAATGAAAAAAACCTGATTCAATACTTTTAATTTCTTAAATGCTTTTGATGATCAATATGTGGAAGTTAATCCGTAGCTTCAGGAAGAGGCATGTAGTCAGTAGCTGTTGAACAAGAAGTGTTATTCTTTGTTAGAATGGAGCACAAGGATTGAGTCTGCATTGCAGGTATTGATAGTAGTAAGTAAAGAATCTGAAAACATGGACAGACCTATTTTCAAATCAGGTGTTAAGTACCATGGAACAATACAGGGCAATCCCTCAAAAGTCCTTTGACCATTAATAGTGTCAAAAGACACTTACATTTCTGTAAATGTAATTAGATTATATAATTGGCTTTTATCTGCAAATCACAGAGAATGAAGTACCTTGCAAAATTTCCTCCTGTTCTGTAGGTTGTATCTTCACTCTGTTGTTGGTCTCCACTGCTGTGCAAAAGCTTTTAAATTTAATGTGATGCCAGTTGTTAATTCTTGGTATTATTTCTTGTACAACTGGAGTTTTGTTCAGAAAGTCCTTGCTTATACTTATGTCTTCAAGAGTTTTAGCTAGTGTGTCTTCCAGCACACTAAGTGTTTCTTTCTAATGTTTTGATACTTGATCCATTTTGATTTTAACTCAGTGCATGGTGAGAAAGAGGGGTCTAGTTCAGTCCTGAGCATGTGGGTAGTAGTTTTCCCATACCATGTATTAAAGAGGCTATCCTCATCAAGTGTATTTAGTTCCCTTGACAAAGATAAGGTAGCTGAGTGTACATGAAGTTATTTCTGCATCTATTCTGCTCCATTGATCCACAAGTCTATTTTTTGGCAAAAACCATTGCTATTTTCACTATTGCTGCTTTGTAGTATAACTTGAAGTCCAGGATTGTGATGCTTCCTGCCTTGCCCTTGTTGCCCAGAATTGCTTTTCCTATTCTAAGTCTCTGCTGGTTTAATGTTAATTTTACTGTTGATTTTTCAAGTCCTGTGATGAATGCTCATGGTTTTTTTTATTAGGATTGTATAAAAGCTATATAACATTTTTGGAAGTATGGGCATTTTGACTCTATTGGATCTGCCTATCCAGGAATAAGCATAGGCAGATTTCATTTTCTGATATCCTCTTCAACTTCCTTTTTCAGAGTACAGTAATTTTCACTGTAGATGTCTTTCATTTCTGTGGTTTGGTTAATTTTACAATATTTCTCTTGATACTATTGTGAACATTATCATTCCCTTAAAGTTTTTCTTGATGAGTTCATTATTGGTACTCAGGAACACTATTTTTGAATGTTAACTTTGTATCCTAGTACAATATTGAATATCTTATTAATTCTTGGAGTCTTTTGGTGGAGTTTATTAGATTTTACATGTACAGGATCATTTCTTCTACAAATAACAGTGATTTAACTTTTTCCTTTCTTAGCCATATCCCTTTCCTGATTGCTCTGGCTAATGTTCTGAGAACTTTATTGAACAGGAGTGGTTAGAGAGAACATACTTGTTTTGTTCTTTGTTCCTGATTTTAGAGGGAAAGCTTTCAGCTTCTCCCCAATTTAATAGTATGTTCACTGTTTTATCATAGATGACTTTTAATAGATTAAGGCCTGTTATACCTATTCCTTTACTTTTACATTTCTTTTTAGGCTCAATTTCATTAATTTGTGCTGTTATCTTTATACATTTCTTCCTTGTATTAGCTTTAGATTTGGATAGTTCTTGTTTTTCTAAGATTTTGAGGTGCATTATTATGTTATTTATTTGAACTTTTTCTATTTTTGATATGAGCATTCACCTCCATAAATCTACTTTTTAGGATTGTCTTCATTGTGCCCTATTGATTGTCATATGTTGAACTGGCATTAGTATTTGATGTTAGGAGTTGTCTAAATTCTTCTATGATTTTTTAATGTGGGCCACTGATTGTTTAAGAGGGTATTGTTCAATTCGTATGCATTTTCATAGTTTCTATGATTTCTTTTGCCATCCACTTCTAGTTTCAATGCATCATGATATGATAACGTGCATGAGAAAATTCCCACTACTGTGGATTTACTTAAGTATGCTCTATGGCAGTGGTGATAAACCTATGGCACACATGATACAGTAAGCTGTATGCATCATCAAAAACTCTAAAAGGTTCTCCACCACTGCTCTATGGGCTAACTAGTGATCTATTTTGAAGAAATTCCTTTCTGCTGCTGAAAAGTATGTATATTTTGCTGTTGTTGTGTGTGACACTCTGTAGAAATCGATTAAATCCATTTCTTCAAAGGTTAGGTTCAACTCATATATTTTTGTTGATGTTTTATTGAGTTGATCTGTCTTTTTGTGAGAATGGAGTATTGAGGACACCCATTGGAATTGTATTGATGCTTATCTGAGTTTTCATGTTGATCAGTGTTTTTCTATGAAGTTTGGTATGTGAGTTATTAGTGCATATGCAATTGTCGTCTCTTTCTGTTGGGTTTTTCCCTTAACCAGTAACATTTGTCTGAAAAAAGATACCTACTCTTGCTTTGTTCTGGGTACACATTGTATGAGAAATTGTTGTTAATCCTTCAATGTTTTACTCTGTGAATTTCTTTTTTAGTTCAATGTGTTTCTTGTCTACCACATATTTTGGGGTTTGTTTCAAGATCCGTTTTACCAATCCATGTTTTTTTGCAGGGGTGACTGTTAATTTTCTATTGCTGATTTTTTTTTTCCTCCTGCATAGCTTCTATTCCTTCCAGGTGTATTCATTCTATTTGACCTATTTGCTTATACTAAAATGTTAGGTATTGACTTATTCTTGTCATTATGTTAATTTTCCATTACTTATTTTTTCTTTTGTATTTTTTCCTCCTGCATAGCTTCTATTCCTTCCAAGTGTATTCACTTTATTTGACTTATTTGCATTTTTGGCTTTGTTGCATCTTTCTAAGATATCCTCTAGAATTTTTGTAATACTGATTTGGTGGTCATAAATTCTTTAAGGTGCTCTTTGTCATAGAAATACCTAACTTCTCCATCAGTTTTGAAGGAAAGTTTTGCAAGAGTTATAAATCAGAGTTGAAGTTTATCTCCTTTAGGGCTTGAAACACTTCACTCCAAGCTATTATGTCCTTTAAGATTTTGTTGAGAAGTCTGCTGTAGTCTATTGGGTGTACCTTTATATATGATTTGTTGCTTTTCTCTAACAGCATTTGAAATTCAGATAGTTTATAATGTGTTATGGAGAATTCCTCTTTTGGTTGTGGCTATTTGGGGCTCTAAATGCATCACTTAACTGTATGTTTATTTGATTTATTATATTTGGGAAGCTTTCTGCTATTATTTTTATAAGCAGGATTTTTTAAATGCTATTTGTGCTGTCTTTTGATTTTTTACTTATTATAATTACTATTAGTCTTCTTTGCATCATCTAATACCTGTTGGACCAACACATTTTTCATATTTCCTTTTTTTTGTAATGACTTTGAGTAGTTGGTTTGTATAGGCATCCCTGTCTTTTATTTCTGAAATTAAGATACTCATGTTGGTCAGGCTAGTCTTCATACTTTTGATATAATTTGCAGACGCCTAGATTACTGGTCAAATCCTTTTCATGAACTCTAATTCTTTTCTGAATTTGTTATTTATATTGTGTATAATATCAAAAATTGAGTTAAATAACCCTAAGTTATTGCAGGCTGATTAGGCCTGCAATCTCCCAAGGGAGTGGACAGCAAAGGCTTAAATAAATGAGACAATGGAAATGATTTTAGGGCTCCAGGAGGGACTAATTCTCTTACAGTTTCAGTATTCTCTGAGTTTAGCCAAAGACTTCTCTGGGCAGCCCGTATTTATTTTGTCTTTAAACAAAGAAGGAAGACACTCAAGAAAATGCAGGAATCTCACAGGATCTTGGGAGAATTTTCCTAAGTAGTAAATTATGTCAATCCGGAGAACTACCTTATCTTTAGGTTGATATTTATTGTAGGAATATGGCGACTGCAACAGCAGTCTCCTTGTAGTAATTGGGTTGGAGCCTGACGTCCTCAGCTGTGGCATTATCTAGTCAGACAAAGTGCCTAAGCTTCAGACAACTCACAAATAAACATGGAAAGCCAATTGGTTAGTATTAAATCCCGCTCAGAGCCACTTTGTAATGGTCCCTAACAGTGTATCATTTTTTTAGATCAGCTATATTTGTATTAGTGTCTTCCAAAATCTCTTGGGTCATTTTGGTTATTCTTCTTATTTTCTATTGAATTGTATCTTCTACAATCCTTCTAAGCACTTTTTTGATCTGTTTCCTTTTTTCTTTCTTTTTTTTTTTTTTTTTTGGTACTGGGAATTGAACTCAGGACCTTGCACTTGCCAGGCAGGCACTTGTGCCATTGAGCTATATCCCCAGCCCTGATCCATTTTCTAACTGCCCTTTTCATTCTTTTGAGTAATTCAGGTGTGTGCCATATTCTGTTCTCTTCCTTGTTGCACCTTAGATTGGCTTTGGAAGAGTTGAGGTTTGGGGAAGCATTTAGTTGACTTGTCTTCTCATATTTTTTTCTCATGTTTCATTTTTTCATTTTGTTTGTTTTTTGTTTGGCGATGGGGTTTGTGGATGCTTACAGTGGAATGATTTTGTTGTTAGTGTAGAGATCTCTTTAGTCAACCACTTTTCAGTGATGTACTTTGGGGATACCTAAATACAGTCATTTGCCTCTGTCCCAAGGCCTGACCACCTCAGGTAATTTGGGAGGGGATGATGTAGTGCAATTTTCCCAACACTGAGTTCCCTGGGAATGTACACTAGTGTTGTTAATGTCACAAAGATAATCTGGGTGTTGACTTATACAGAAATCTCATTAATAGCAATAATTATGTGACTCTGGTAATATCAAGCAAATCACTTTTTGTAGTATTTTCCAAATTTGATATTATGATACCACAAGAACAATCCATGTAACTCTTTTAATCCTACAGAAGAAATCTAAATTTAAAGTGTAAACACTGACAACCCAGGTATTGATTTACAGCTAATGCATACTAAATGTGATAGTCTTATATCTACTAATTGTAGAAAAGAATTCAATAATAATTTTATTTAAGGTTAATAATGTAAAGAGTAATAAAGCTTAGTGGTTATACAACTAAAAACATAGGGGGTTGGGTATAGAGGAAATGCATGAGGAAAAAATTGACACCTTAAACTATAGACTATGAGAAGGGTAAATAACAAATAAATGGGAGAGGGGACCCTATGGGGAGTAGAAAGATGTTTTCAGAAAAAGGTAAAGAATAAATAATGGAATAAAAGTTAAAAGAAAAGTAGGAAGAGGAAAAACAAGAGAAAAATCAAGGGAAAAAATAGAACATACAATAGGAATAAAGAAGTAAAAAAAAGAGAGAGATAGAAAAGCCAAAAAAAAAAAAGGTAGGAAAATGAGCAAAGGAAAAATTTCTAAAACCTCATAAACTAGTGAAGAAGAAAAAAGAAAATGTACACACAAGAGAAATAAGAAAAAGAAAAAAAATTCATTGTGATTTTGAATGCATGGTTTTCTTGTATCTACAATTTAGGGTTCTAGCAAATACTGGTTTTCTCCAAGACCTCTCTGCTTTTCCTAAGCTGCAGCAGTGTCTAAGTAAAGACTTGCCCCGACGACACTGGAAGATAAAGAAGGCAGTTAGATCCCAGATCCGGTTGAGTGCAAGCACCAACAGGCAGTAAGGTGAGAGCTCTAGTGCTGAGACTTGCAAATCCAGAGCAACTTGGGCTGTGTCTGCTCTCTGACCTCAGTGAGGAAGGCCAATGTATTTTGCCTCTAAGCTCAAAGTCCTCAAGGATTTCTTTCATGCCCACTCCCTTACCACAGCTATTTCCCACCTAGTCACTGTGGGAGGGTACCACTGGAAAGGAACACAGAAGTAAAGCCATCCTACGGCTGTACTGAATCCTGGGTTCAATCAACTCTTTACCAGAATTGCACCCAACCAAGGATATGTGGACTGGAATTACTCACCAACTGTTACTTGTGGAAGCATTATCATTGGAGTGAAAACCTGTTCTGTTCCTGCAGATCACAGCAACTGCTGGTCTGTTCCACCACATTTCTCCCAAAGTCCCCTGTAGTCACTGGCATTCATTTTGTTTCCATAGGTTCAGTCTCCCTTCCCCATGATCTACAAGCTGGGAGCTGGATACAAAGTCCTGGCCATTTTGTTCCCTTCTTTGTGTTATGCTCTGCCTCTTAAATTACTCTGTTGCTTTTAATTTTCTGGTCAATTCCTTCCTGGTTCCCAGAGACCTACTTTTTATCTTCCCCAAGCATTTTTTTCCAGTGTCTGGATCCTGAGTCTTAGAAAGGCTGAGTTATTGCCACTCACCACTCCACCTTTTTTTTTTTTTTTTTAATCTCAGCACATTTTGATCAGCAGTCTGATTGCTGTGACCTTTCATTACTTTACTGGATAGTGTTCCTCCTTTTCCTCCTCTTCCTCTTCTTCCTCTTTCCTCTCCTTTTTGAATTGCTAAAATGAGAAATAAATCTGTTAGACACAATCCCAAGTTCTTTGTTTGCTTGGGGCCATTTGTGTTTGAATATAATTTTGAATAATCAATAAATGAGCTCTCAATTCTCTTTAGTGTCCTAGGGAAGTATCAGTATAGTTAAATGGGGGTAATTGGTCCAGGACTTTCCCACCTCTACATTTTTGAGAGAGGAGTCTAGGAAGCATGCACTAAAGAGAACCCAGATAGCTGTTGCTGGATTATAATGTCCACCTGGAACACGGAAACAGATCAGATATGCAGGGTGCCATGCTACACGTTCTGATTGAGACCCTGAAAATCTGCATTATTTAAAAGCTTTCATGTGATTTTCATCCCAATCCCAGACTCTGAATGGTAGAAGTGACAGAGTAAATTCAAATAAATCTTGCTTTGAAGACTGCCTCAACATAGACCCTTTAAAAATGGTGTGTGTTGTTTCAGCCTACAAAATGATAATGTTAGAAAGAAAACACCTCCTATTCTAAGAAAAAAGACCAAGGATTTCCAAGCAACCTGGCAAAACTAATCATTGGGTTAGAGGAAGGTATAGGATATAATCTTTGTGTCGTCTGTCTCTCAAATGCCCAGTTCACTTATTTCTTCAGTAATTGGTTGAGAAAAAGGAAGTATTAAACCTTTAGCAGAAAAATAAATGAAAGCTTTGGGAAGGAACAGAAGGAAAAGCAGAAAAAGCAGCAGGGAAAGCCCATGCAGTGAGTGAGGTGGGCGGGGAAGGAGGCCACGAGGTCAACTAAACGATGAGTGGGAGGCAGCTCCCAGGGAACATGCAAAATCCAAATTTTTAGTTCTGAATCTACAGGAGATGAGAAATGTTGGAAACAAAGCAGCCTATTATATATCTCATAAATAGTTTCTCTGGAAGCTATTCAGTCTGTGCTTCTTTCACCTACTCAATATTTAAATGTATTTTGAATGTGAATGCTTCATTTAAAAAGACTACTTTACAATTTACCCTATAGAATGGTTATTTTCCCTAGGTTTTAAACCTAGTTTACTGGAAGCTTGGTAGATTATCAGGCAGTCTGGGCTCAAAAACTTGACTCCTCACAAAGGTTTACCCATCAAAATGACGACAACATATGATACTTCTCTCCAGTCAGATATGTGTAAACTTATATACTATAGAATGAAAAATATAGATCCTGTCAGAATCACTGACCTCACCAAGGAAAGATGACCATCACATGCAAGTGCAAGACAAATGACTTGCTGGAGGCTTAGAAAACAAGTCAAAGAATAACCAAAATGAAAAATGTAATCCTTGTCAGAAACACTAAAATGTCTGGTAAATAACTGAACCAAGAAAGTGACATTTAGCCTATAGTCCTACCCATCAGAGGTCATCACAGGCTGCATTAGAAAAGCAAAATGTTATGAGTTTTGTCATTTCATATTTAGATGTTTACTGTACAAGCAGCCACATATATATATATGTATGTGTATATATATATATATATTTCAAAAATAGACCAATACAAATAGAAATGTTTACTTTTATGAAGACTTAGAAATTCCATCAGAGCCTCAAGGCCTTGTCCAGTCCTGGGAGTCCAGATTTCTCAGGTTCACTAAATATATACACTGACGGATCCAGAAAACAAAACCCACAGAACAGAGATAAGCCAGATCTCAAGAATTCTTAGTCTATTAGGATTCTGGGTGATGGCAAAATTTAATTAGAAACAACACAATACAGACAAAAGAACTAAAATGTTAGCAAGACTAGTTCTATTTCCAGGGGTATAAATAATACTATGATACTCTTAATGAGAGATGTTGCACCGGGCATGGTGCCACATGCCTGTAATGCCAGCACTTGGGAGGCTGAGGCAGGAGAATCGTTGTGAGTTCAAGACCAACCTGAGCTACAAAGTGAGCTCAAGGCCAGCCTGAACTGCATAGTGAGACCCTGTCTCAAAAAAAAGAGAGAAATGTTATTCTGTTAATGAGAATAACAAAAGTAATTGTTGAAATGTTTTCAGCCCTTGTTTGCTATGTGCAGTAAGTACTGTTGTGTCTTTATATATACTATTTAATCTACAAAATACATCACTGAAATGGGAGCTATGATTGTACCTATTTTATAGATAAATTGAAGCACAGAGTAGTTAGATAAGGGGCTATTGTATTATAATTAATTATTTATAATAGAAGGAAGGGAGGGAAGTTAGTTTTACCTTCTAAAGTCCTTCTAAGAAATAAATGTTGAGTAATTTTTGATGGTTTTTTTTGTTTTGTTTTTTGGTTTTTCTCCGGTACCGGGAACTGAACTCACGACCATTGTGCTTGCCAGGCAGGAGCTTTTGCCGCTGAGCTAAATCCCCAGCCCCTATTTCTGATGTTTTAAAATATTTTTAACATAACATATGAATCCAGTAACATGTTTCCTGCCTTCTACTAAAATTGCTCTAAGAAAATGTCACCAGTAGAAGTTTATGACTTGACTTGCACTTTATCAATTCCATTTTCACCCTCTACAGAAAATAAGGTTGCATATGCAGTTTCTGAAGTGTCCTTGTAAAATAACAAAACTAATTTTCACTTGTGATCCGTACAGCCTACTCTTTTTATTTAATAGTCAAACCTATAAAGAAGAAACATGAAATTGCTATCCATATGATAGAAGTTACTGATGAGAAAGAGACAAGACTTCTAATTTACAGCAAAATGGCTCCAGATAGCACCTGTACCAATGAATAAACTAATACTACAGAATGCTACATCTGTGGTGAGACCTGAAATCTTAGGCCTCCAAGGCTTTCTCTCTGAGGAAGGTCTTCTTGTAATTATACTGCTGTTTCTTTATTTTACCTGTCACTAGAATCACTGAAATATTATGGAGAACATTCCAAGAGAGTGGAACTCTTTTATAATCTGTGCTATCTAACATGACAGCCACTAGCCACATGTGGCTACTGAGCACTTGAAATATGACTAGTGCCACAGAAGAACTGTATTGAATTATAATTAATTTAAATAGACATAGGTAACTTACTGACTACCATATTAGACAGTGCAGAATGTTTGATACAGATGCCTATCCCTAGGCTCTACCTTATATTTATACAATCTTAAAAGCAATGCAGTGCCATTTAAATCTTATTAATATTATATTACTTGATGCTAACTGAACAGACAGTTTATTTAGATTCTTTCAAATTGCTGCTGCTTTAAGTCTATTCTAGGCTACTTCTGTTTCCAAACATCACACTTCTTTTATTGAATATATTCAGTTATTTATACACATCATCTTCTTTCATTATAGGAAAATGAGTTGTATTGTTACTGAGAATCTTTACATGTGCTCTACTTCCTACAAAAGCTCAGACTTGGTATGTAGTTTTAAGAAACTGCCACCTGTGAAAATTTTCATTTTCAAAAAATTTAAATCAGGGAGTAGTTATTCATTTTACAAAATGATTCACCAAAGGGCTACTTTAAATAGCGAGCTCTCTGAAAATGAATTCTAAATAAGATTCAATTAACAAAAATTCAATTTGCACACCAGTCTTCAAGAACACATCTGTTTCTTCAAACCAGCTACACCTGTGGATCATTTGCAAAGCCTCTAGAGACTTGAAGAAATTTCTCCATAAAATCTATGATGTGAAGTACTCTATTCTATAGTTTTAGAAGCCTTCATTGGGTAAAAAGAGAATGTGCACCTTGTAATAGATTTCCTTTCTCAAGATGCTTAGCATTGGTTACAAAGTTTAGGTCGGTTGGTAGTGGGCTTTGGTCTGATATGTCATGAACTTAGAAGTTAAAACTCTATCCTAACAAGTAAAAGAAAAGTAAATAATTGATGAATCAGTAATTCTTACATAATCAGAGAGGTGAGGTAAAATCACAGGGAAAACCACTGCTACTACTCTGGCCCCAAGTTTGGAGAGGCAGACAAGCAGATACAAAGGACCACAATTTACCGGAGCAGAAGCCCCTGAGCAAAATCTCCTTGGAAACTGCTGCCTAAATAAGAAAATAAGAACTGAAATTGAGGAGTTTCAGGAGTCTCAGTTTGTACAAATCTGAAAGTTAAATATTCCAGAAGCACCCAGTCATAGAGGAGTGCTCATATGCAAAGGAATCAATTTGAAAATCAGTTACAGAAAGATAGCTGGGTGAGCTGGGGATTTAGCTCAGCGACACAGCGCCTGCCTGGCAAGCTCAAGGTCGTGAGTTTGATTCCCAGTACCGGAAAGTAAAAAAAGATAGCTGGGAAATTGCGACATATTTGGAGATTAAATAGTATATCTATAAATGACATGATTAAAGAAGATATATCAAAAGAAACTTTTTAAAAATTGAACTAAATGAAAAATGAAGTCCAACTTATCAAAATTTGTGCAATGCAGTGAAAGTGGTGCTTAGACAAAACTTCATTGCACTAAATGCCTATATTTGACACCAGATCCACTGTAAATCCACACAACCTGAGCTTCTACCTTAAGAAACTAGAAAAATTAAAATTTATAATTCTGCTGTCTGAAAACAGTATCAAAAGTATGAGGCAAAAAGCACTAAATTGGGAGAAAATATTTGAGAAAAAATCCACATGTGATAAAAGACTATTATCCAAACTATATTAAAAATTCTTAAAACTTAATAGTAAGAAAATAAATGACCTGAATGAAAAATGGGAAAAAAGACTGAACAAACATCTTGTCAAAAACTATATGCAGAAGTCAAGTAAGCATAATTACCAAGTTCAACCTATATCATTGTGGAATTACAAATTGATAGAAAAATTGAATGCCACTACACTCACTAAAATGGTGCAAATTCCAGAATAGTGACCATACAAATTACTGGTGAGAATGTGGAACAATAGGAACACTCATTCACTGTTGATGAAAATGCAAAATAATACAACCATGTTGGAAGACAATTTGTGAGTTTTTCATATATATATATATAT